>NW_027117860.1:0-80608 GCF_038497905.1 Lipomyces japonicus
TAATGTCGTATGCCGAAGCAGCAACTGCAGGTCTTGCTGGTGGCGGGCCAGGCCCGGGTGGTGGTCGTCCTTTCGACCATCACAACACACCAAATTCTGTCTACCCAGACACTATTTCCTATCAGCTCCCGTCTCATGTATCGCCGAAAGACGTTACTGACGCCATCAAAATCAAATATCCTACTGCCCGCTTCTTTGTTCAGACCTCACGCCCTACCTCCAACCAAGTCGCGATTCATTTCGCTTCACCCGACATCTACCGCTCAGCTTCCGAGGACACCCTCACCATCCCAACAAACAACTTTCCCTTCAACCTCGCTATCTGCTAACCAAAGCAGAAGCAGCTTTACTCCAAATTCTCAATGTATACAATGGTGTCGCTTTTAGGGAAGTAACGAGGTCCTGAAGAGAACCCTCAAAATGAGTGCGAACCAGGAAACTCAAGTTGGTGAAGATTGGCGCCTCCGGAACAATGACTTCCAGGCTTTTATTTGAGAAAGCCCGGCCTGAGGCTACTGATGCATAGGTTGCCCGATGCGATGGAAAGTGAGAGGAGTTGTCTCCTGTTTCTTGGATTAGTCCCACCTGAGCAGGAAAGCGCCCTTAAGTGCGCTCCGCTTGTGCGGGAGTCCGACACATAGAAAATAGGAGGATGAAAAAAATAAAAGGAAAATAGGAGCTTTTAAGCCCTTTTTCCTTTCTCCAACTCCATTATTATCTATTTCTTTACCGGCACCAAAAACCTTCGATGTCCAGGCATTTGATGACCAGTCCTGCAAGATCCTGACCTCAAACCCATTCTTCCACAATGGGGTGGCACATCACTTCCGGGCTCAAATAAACAGCCTCACTTCTCGGGCCGTGCTATTGCAATTAGACGGATTTTTTCTTCACCACAAAGATACGGTGATAAACTATCTCAGTTCCTTCGGAAAGGTGGAATCCTTCGAACATTTGCGGATGACAGATAACTCCTTCTTCCTCCCTACAGCTCACTCTCTCCTCATGGTTGATGAGAGAAATCTTATTTCTCCGGCATCCTTTGCTCTAACTACCTCAGAGGGTAACCCCATTACAATCATGACGAAAGTCTTACAATCATCCCGCCACTGTGCATACTGCCGCAGCCTCACTCACTTACAGACATCTTGCCCAGAGGCATCCGCTTGTAAGGATTGTGGTATCTTCTTACATAGAGCAGGACACCCCCAGTTGTCTTAACCCAACAAGCATAGGGGACCCCCTCTAGATCACACTCGTGGAACCAGACATTCCATAGAGACACCACTACCGCAACCTACCCTTCCGGCCTTAAGGTCGACTTAGCAGACCCAGCCCACTGAAGAGGTTTTTTGTCTTATTCTTTTATTAAGCCGTAGTTTTTTCTAGCGGCATACTTTACATTTACCGACACAGAAGCACCTCCTAGGCCAAAGTCACCCACCTATCAGTCTACCCAGAAGGACCCACTACCGGGATCCCCTCAAACAAACCTGACTTTCTCAAAAAACCAGGTCACCTGTTCAAGCACAAACACTATCAACGCCAACAAGGGCAAAACGAAGAACTCCAATAAAGTCGATGACAAAGGAGCCTTTATTCCCAGTGGTCCAACACCGCACTCTATACCTAACCAAAACCGCAATCCTACAGCGAACAACTCGCACTATGACTCGCGACGACACCTACAACTACCGGGAGCAATCAGCCTCCAACTCTTTACCAAAAAATCCAGTGTAAAAAACATCTTTCTACATGTTTTGTTCCTTTGATGGTTTACATCATTTATGTCTGTAACCGGTTTTTAATACTTTTAAGTATTTTCCTGTGTATCTTTAGATGTGGTATCAATATACGAAATCTTAAATAAAAAAAAAAAAAAAAAAAAGCGCCATTAAAAAAAATTTATTAGTTTACTTTTTAGTGTTTCTCTGATTATCTGCTTCGTGTTTTTCAATTTTCTTGTTTCTCTCTCTGGATGGATTTCTATCTATCAATCTTTCACTTACTCAATCATTTATACTATCATTCAATTTTCTTAGTTAAAAACTAATACACTCGAGGACTTAGTTGTTCTTTTTTAAAAGCGCTCCATAAAAATTGTGCCCCTGATTACATTTGATGATGCGTCTACACCGTTGACGCAGAAAGCCCTACGTGCTGAATGCAATGCCCATGCTCGCTGGGCATGGCAAATTGTTTATGATGCGTACTGACCTTTTACGCGGTACAAGCAACCAAGGTGGGGGGGTGTGACACTACGGGATATCCTGAGGGCCTACGGTCTCTGCTCAGTCGGATTGTACAATGTCGAACTGGCCATGGTCAGTATATGGAGAATATTATCGGCGCTTCCCACATGCTGGGGTGCCTTATGCTTACATACGTGACACACTCTTTACTATCATGCACGTTTACTTCTGCTTCTCGTCCTTGCTTGGGCCTGTACAGTCTGAGTACTACATCCTTGGAGTAACAGCATCAATAAAGATGCAATAAATCAATCATTTTATTTTATTTTATTTTATTTTTTTTTTGTTTTATATGAACCACTCCATCTACTTAAGATATCGTTTCACCTTTGCGGCCCATTTTGTAGCAGGCAAAGCCTCCGGTGCCATTTGGCTAAATAGCTTTTTATTATTAGGGTGGTTTGTGTTGTAGTTTTTGCCGGACAAATTAGTTCTTGTCTAACAGTGCGGACAAGAAAGAGCTTTTTCATGTTGATTGATTGATTATTTCATGTTGTTATTTAACCTGACTTTTCTTTTTTTTTTATATTAAAAAGGGACACAGAATGCCCTATGTGGTATTGACTACTTAGTGTAGGAGGAAATCAAGAACAAATTGAGACAAACGAAAGTAAACCAAGAATGGTGTAACGGAGCGAAGAAACAGAAAATATAAGAAAGATGAAGAGAGAAGCAAAATATCCGATACAAAGACGACAACAGGGATTTTTTTTTTTTTTTTTTAAACATTATAATGAAAACACAAAACGATCACCATTAATCGCAGACGAGTGCCGCTGCGGCGCGTGTAAACAGATCCTGAAACCATCTAACGTCCTGGGCTGGATCGCTTTGGGATGGGTACCTGCGTCTAGAGATATGGAGATTTTGTACGGCGGTAACGATCGTAGCATGATACCGCGCACGTCCGATATCGAGAGGACCCGCCATAACCTCCTGGAGAGACCACGATCCCCAGAGGGGCGCGATGATGGTAGAACCTGTGTTGCTGGGTGTCGAGGCCAGCTTGACAAAGCGTGCATTGTGATGGATCCGGAAGAGCTGCCAAACTATGATTTAGTAGTCAATCCGCACTGAATCGAGAAGACGTAGGAGCGTGATTTAACGAGAGAAGGTGAGCGACGTTGGCGTAAGTGCACATCAAGCTTTAGGCTGCGTCAATAAGAATTAATCATTCAGGCGCAATTGGCGCAGTGGCTAAGGGTTTGCTTTGCTGCGTTTTACCTCATCTCCAATAATCAAAAACCACAAAACGAACCCAGACGGAACTATACGTCAGATACGTATATTTCGTATGAACATCCAGAAAAAAACAAACGTTTAGTCGGATAGCACCAGAGGCTATGCCAGAGGTCAAATGGTCGGCGGAAGTGAAACGGATTTATCACAAGGCCAGTGATATGTTTGAATTGTAAATATGGCTTAATCATGTAATTTCCTAGTCTAGTAGTCTTGAAACAGGTTTTTGTATACTTACAAAAATATTTTCCTGTAGCATTGTTTTCTTTAAATGGATATAATATATGAAGTCTTAAAAAAATACATGACAAACGGTTACGTAAGTAATTTGTTTTTTTGCTTTTGCTGTGCTTACTTTTGTTTTCCATTTTTCATCTTACTCTTATTCTGTGCTTTTACTTATTTTTTCTGTTTTCCTATAAATTTCTACGAGTTTGGTGTTCATTTTTTAGTAGTATAATATATACCGGGAGCCGCAAGGCTCCTTTTTTGAAGAAGATCTACGGAATGTAACTTTGGCATAAGTTTTAGCTGACTACGTTCTCTGTGTGTGTGATAATCAATCGAGTATAAAGCAACTGCGGATCCGCGATCAATCAATCAGTTAAAGCAGCAGCCAGTTACTCCACAATTGCGCCTCTTTTATATCAAAAAAAAAAAAAAAAAAAAAAAAAACCATCAGTAAAATTTCCACAAAAACAATGACGTTAATTTAAACTTGACCCATGCGATTTTCTAAAACTAGAAGATTGCTCAAAACGCACAAGAAATGTAAAAGCGTGCTTAACTTTCCCGATTAGTTGTGCGATGCGCATTTGAAAACGCCGTTCTGGTACTTATTCCGGTATGCGCCTTACGGAAAATCTTGTTGCCGCGCTTACCTATAAAGTACGTAGGCACATGTAGTTTATAGTTAGTTAAATAATGCTGAGCACTGTCCTCCTCCACCTGTCCTCATGACCGGCGTCTTTTTTTTTTTTTTCCCATCGAACCCTTCAACCTTCCGCCTTCCACATTTCCAATTTCCACTGTTCAATCTCACTAAGCAGCAGCTATTTCAGAATAGACTTTCAGTATATAACCTCTAGAAATAGGTAGATAACATGGTTCATTTGGGACCTAAGAAGCCGCCTTCTCGTAAAGTATGATTTTCCAATCCAAAAAAGTTTTCTGATTCTGACTTTCAAATAGGGATCTTTGGCAGATGTTCCGCGTGATTTACTTGAACAAATATCTCAGTTGGAGAAGCTTTTTACTGTCGATACGCAGAAGTTGAAGGCCATTGTAGCTCATTTTGTATCTGAGCTTGAAAAAGGCTTATCTAAGGAAGGAGGTAGCATTCCTATGATTCCCACTTGGGTCATGGATTTGCCCACTGGAACTGAAAAAGGCGCATTTTTGGCTCTGGATATGGGTGGTACTAACCTTAGAGTTTGTGAAATCACGCTTCTCGGTAACAGAGACTTTGACATTGTGCAATCCAAGTATCACATGCCGCCTGATATGAAAACCGGTACAAGTGAACAGTTATGGGATTATATTGCAGACTGCTTGTCAGCTTTCCTGAAAGCTCATCATCCCAACGAAGAATCTCACGAGTTCCACCTGGGTTTCACATTCAGCTATCCTTGTTCCCAGACTAAAATCAACAATGGAATTCTACAGCGATGGACTAAAGGATTCGACATAGATGGAGTCGAAGGCAAAGACGTGCAGCCTATGCTTGAGGCAGCTCTGCAACGAAAAAAAGTGCCGATTAAGGTTACTGCGCTTATTAATGATACTACCGGCACGATGGTGGCTTCTAATTATACCGATCCTGAAACCCAAATGGGTGTCATCTTTGGCACTGGATGTAATGCCGCGTATTTTGATTATGTCAAGAATATCCCCAAGTTGGAAGGACTTGTCGACCTTGATCCTGAAACTCCTATAGCCATCAACTGTGAATGGGGTGCTTTCGATAACGAGCACAACATCCTTCCTCGAACAGCATACGATATTCAAATTGATAATGACTCACCGCGCCCCAACCAGCAGGCTTTTGAAAAAATTATTGCTGGTCTTTATTTGGGAGAAATTCAAAGATTGGTTATACTGGATTTGGTCAATCAAGGCTTCATATTTGAAGGACAAGGCGTGGAGAATTTGAAAGAAGCTTATTCTTTGGATGCTTCATTTCTTTCTCAAATAGAAGAAGATCCTTTTGAGAATTTAACTGAGGTTGAAGACCTCTTTCAGTCTAAGTTTGGCATTCAAACCACAGAGCCAGAGAGAAAGCTCATCCGGCGACTAGCGGAACTCATTGGAACTCGAGCGGCACGCTTGTCTGCTTGTGGCGTTGCTGCTATTGCGCAGAAAATAGGCCTCAAGAAGTGTCATGTGGGAGCAGATGGGTCCGTTTTCAATAAGTACCCGCACTTTCCTGAACGTGGGGCCCAAGCACTCAAAGAAATTTTTGACTGGGAAGGGACTCTTGAAGAGAATCCTATTAAGGTGCAGCCTGCTGAAGATGGTAGTGGTGTTGGTGCTGCTCTGATTGCTGCATTGACTCTGAAGAGGATTCAGAATGGTGGTTCTGTTGGTATGACTGCTGATGGCGAAAGGAGATATTTGAAAGGATTGAACCTTTAATTTTAAAAATTATCTGAGCCATGCAACGTATTAAAATATTAAAAAGTTACAACGATCTGAATGGAAGTATAAATTTGGGTTATCATTATAAATAGTAGGTCTGGTACTTGCTATCTAACCTTCATTACTGTTAAGGTATTTTTAGTCGGATAATATTTATTAGAAAATTTACATGTTATATGTATGTAAAATAGTTAGTTAGGAAATGTAAAAGGGTTAGTCCTAGGTATGATTTTGTGGGTGAGTACAATTGTGCATCTATTACGGCAGAAGCCCTCCCCTATACCAAACAAAAAAGATCCACCATGAGTTAAGTCATCAACATAGTCATTGATTTAGACACCCAACCCCAACCCTGACACATTGCGGAATATATAATTACCATTATTTTATTTTATTTTTTAATAATTACCGGGCCAAGTTATATATAATTTTAGGAAATTGACTATGGGCAAATCCGGGATGTCGCTAGTGATAGGCAGGCTCGAGTTTTTAATATTAAGAACGTGTACTTTTGTAACCAAAGCGAAGTTCATATCAAGGACCCTAAACTGCATAAGCTATTGTGGTCGAGTTGTTGTTGCATTTAAAACGATTATAGACGATAATTATTGCTTTAATTTGGCTTATACGATACGGTCGACGGTAAGGCAAAATCTTGACGATATCATATCGTGAACAGCCTTATGAAACGTATCCCATTAAACCTGTCAACCGCTAGTTAGTATTTCTTAACTCACAAAATTCATTAATATATCGATTTTCAGTCAATTTTTTTTTTCTTTTCGTACAAGAATAACTTCTACACTCTAAATGAAATTGTTAGACTCTGTTGGACTAAGCGTGGTTGGATAAGAGTGGTTAGGGTTTAGTACTGTACATTTATATATAAGCTGAGGTTGAGCCTATGATAAATTTATCATCGAAAATTAAGCAATAGGTTATGAGCCTTCGCTTCCCTTGCACACCGGCAACGTCGCTTGTTTCTTTCGTTTTTTGATCATGCAGTACACACAGCACTCCCCTGAGTAATTGCCTGAGACGCCTACCGACACCACCGACGTCTGACTCCTCACATTGCGGATATTTTCTTCTGCAGGCGTCTCCTTTCCACGTCTACCCTTGCATCTGCATCAGCTAATCTATGGTTTCGACCAAGCTCTCACTCGTCGTCCGCTGACTGTCGTGATCAGTTGCAGGACATGTCAATGCTCAGCTTCGTCACTCTTTTTTGTCTTCACCGGGATTTCTCGAATGTTGAGCCATGGCTCCAGGCAATCATTGATGCTTTGACCCTCACACTTACTGCTTGGGTTTTTGACTATGGTTCTTCTCGTGCTCTCGGCGAACAATATCTTCATTTGTCGTTACCAGTTCGTGTCAATCAGCTGTGGCTCGTAGCTGTGTGGGCAATAACCAGTGAAATATCATAAGCTATACGCTTGTCAGTCGTGCACGTTTTGGTCACGATTGGTTGAAGGGACATCGACGTGTTTGATTATTAGTACATGGCGCATGTTGCTGAAAGTTGAAGTGCCTTCGGGGGGAGGGTTCACACGTCAACGTAGATATGCAAGAAAGTCCATCGTCCATCGTTTGATTCTTGGTCATCGGCGCTCGGAGGATGTCAAAATTACGATGGACATGCCATTGTTTGAACGGGTTGTTATCAGATTTACTGATCAGGTGTGGAGTATAAGGTGCCTAAAAATGGGATGATTACATTAACTAACCAGAACGGGGAACTTGATCATAAGGTCACAATTATTACGAGAAATATTGTCGAGTGTACTATGGATATTTTTGCGTTTATATATTTAGCTGGCACATACAGAAGAATTGCCGAATGTTTAGTTTATTATTAAGTTTTCGATATCATGATTTATCTTATCCATCAGATTTTCTGCAAACTATACCTTAAAACGATACCAAGTCATGATTGTACTATAGCAGAGGTATATTCATGAGAGGGGGGTAGTGACGTTATGGCAGAATGCGTTATTATATTTTTAAAAAGAAAAAGAAAAAGAAAAAGGCTAGTTATGAATCTGAGTCGGTGGTCGCGATATTTAATAGGAAAGTTGGATGACTGTATTTGGAAAACGCGGGTCACGGCTATGGTGTATATGGCTGGATATCTTTGCAGTACTGGGGGGTGTCTGTGCAATTTCTTGTATGAGTTGACGGCTTTAAAATGGTCTGCTATCCTATTTTACTGAAGGAATTTTCGACACTGGCGATGGTGTATTGAACTCACGGGGTTAGTTCCCAAAGTTTGCGGTCAAAATCTTGATTTGCGGGCGATCATGGGTTGGAAGAATTTTTTACATGAGTCTTTTGAGTTGAATTCATTGAGGACTATGAGATGTGTACTAAATACTATTCTTCCTCCAAATAAAGTAGCTCAAGGTTTTAACTAGATTGTAACTAGTTTTAAGTGAAGTAAAACTTTCAGATGAAATACATTGAAATAACTAGCTTAAAGGTTTGCACGTAAGTCGAGGTGTTTGGCATCTAAGGCACCCATTAACCAAACTCGAGCTCGAGCTGAACCCAAAATATGTATCGAGTGTTACTAGCAATAATCATTCAGTAATTACTTAAATTGTTGGAGATATATATATCTTGTATTTTGACAACAGCCATATGTAGTATCTAAACATTTGCGCACTGATGTGCCGCTGGTGCTTTAGCTAACCGAAAAGCCTAGTCGTGACATGCACTTGACGTTTTTTTTAAAAAATAGTACAAATTATATAAATTATTAATATAAATTATTATAATAATTTTTAAGACAGAAACAATGTCGCAGGATGTCTATACTTACCCCAAGTGTGGAGCATGTTCCTTCTATTTGAACGGCTCTTAATTTCGTCCAATAAAACTCGATATATCTCACGAGTAGCCAAAAGTCGTTCTATAAATTTGAGATTGCCTTTCGATCATTGATCCTCAAAAATCTCCACGACATCTTGCTCCACTTTGCGAAATTTTTCTACTTTAGCTTGTATGGACAACTCATCACTATCACTATTTTCATCTTCCCCACTATCAATCTCCAAACTACTCTTGAACGACTCTGTTGTCGACTTTTCAGCGTCATCTCGCAAGTCGCCAATTAACAGATCTGCGTCTGACTGCTGAAGTCACTATTAGCCTGCTTCCAAAGATAATAGACTTGATGTCTTGTCACAGCTTTAGCTTCGGGCAGAAATCGAACTTCCCGATAGATTTCGGATGGGGTCTTGGTTGACACCTGTGACTGTATAAACTCCCGTACCATTGGCACAAGTTCAATGTCTTCATAAGGCTTATGCCATTTATGATGAATTAAAAGGTCGAGTGTTCGATTTGAGCAGCATCGTATACTTAGTTTACTTTCGCATGAAAATCGTTTCATGCGTGTGCCATCCCGCTGCTTCTCAGCATTTACCTTAGACTGATACTCTTTCACATTCTTCAAATCCTGAGAGCATTGGTAATGATATCTAAAGCTTGAAAAAGTGGTGCTTATGTGGCGGAAGCGAAATCCTCCTGCCTTCCAAATGATCTTAGTCAGCTCTTGCATCGCCGCATTCATCTCAGTCCTAACAGACGCGCTAGAGTCGTCATTATTCCCGTCATCTTCAGAAATTCGTGAAATAGATAGCAACCCAAATTGGACAGGTAAAGCATCCAAACTGAATGTAAATTGCCCGTCAAATATCTCATTTTCGCCCTGAAAACAATGTTAGAAGTGTCGCTATGTATGCGTCTCAAAGCTACATACCGCTTTTTTCCAATTTTTCAAAAGCTTAATAAAACCATTCCAATCATCGAATGGGAGCGAGCGCTTTTTGTTGTGTCGGTTGCAGGTTTTGTAATGCTTCCCATTCTTTTTCTTCCCAAAGTCCTCAGCTACCTGAAATTGGGAACAACTACTGCAATATAATTTTTCCGTCATAGTAATTTCAAAATTCAATAGAAGACGATTAATGCAATGGAGTTGAGAAGAAATAAATAAAATAATCTATTAGTAATTGTAAAAGTCACGTGTAAATTAGTTAATCGAATTACGTTGTTTTATCACGTGCCCGCTTACGTGTTGGTTGCTTGAATTTACTTTTTCAACTAGTTATTCGATGCTCCAATGTTTTTGTGTTGACGCGTTGCATATTGCGACCCTCCAATTTTGGCATCAGAACTATAGTTGCAACCAGTAAGATATTAGCGTTTTACAAAAAATCGTTTTACTAACAAATTTGTCAATTAGTAATGTCCAGTCGCGATTCTTACTTTAGGCCATCACAGGCGTATAATTCTGGTTCGTCGTCATATGGGTTTTATGGTGGGGCAAGAAACCGCGGGCCGACCACGGTTCTTGACTTTATAAACAATCGACCGGTGAGACGGATTGTTGGTTATGTTGTCGGTCTTATTGCAGTGGGATCTGTTCTAGTATGGTTGTTCAAAGATCAAGACCCTAAAGAGACGATTGCGGAAGGTTTCACACCTATATAGTAATAAACTACATGCAAAATAATCATGACAGAAGAAATATAAATCTCTACACTACTAATTTTTCCTTTTATTTCGAAGCTATTTTACAATTTGAATGTTTATTTGCTAGTCTAATTGTTATCATTCGCCTTTAATGATTCCAGTAATTGCTCACAATACTTCTTCACTGGTGGCCTAAGCTTCATCAAATATTTCACGGACAATAAGCCAAGCTTTGCTCGAACCGGGTCAGTACATAAAGACCTTAATTTTAATATCATGCTTGGAGTAAGTTCTGGCAAATCTGACAAAAACCGCAAAAAGACTTTATCATTTGCATCCAGAAATGGAATGATGCCATCTAAAATCTTTGTGGTCCAGAAAATGTACTGAGATGTTGGCTTGATATCTGACTCCTCAACTGACTCATTCTCAGAACTTGCCGATGCTTGAACTCGCAATTTATCACTGTACCATTCCTCACTCAACCATATCACGGCAGCATCCACCCGACTTTTGAAATCTTCCATGATGTATGCGAAAAGTTTCTCGCGTATTATCTGAATCATTTTTTGATTTACACTTTCCGTCGTCCCTTCCTTGTCTTCATTTTCCACCAAGTCTGGAAGTCCTCGTGTACTCAACCGGCTAAGCAAAACAATCCAAATGTCACCACCATTTGGAACATTTCTCACTTCTCCTATATCTTTGCCTGAATTTGACTTTGGATCGGTAAAATATGTGGTTTCAAATACTTGAGAAATATTAAATATTCGCTCCACGACTTCTTGAAAAAACACATATCTTTCCTCGGTCGTTAATATCTTTGTTGCTGGTAACGTCAATTTGCCTCCGTCAATAGACGCTTCAATATAATCATCGCCTTCATCTTCACTATACCCTTGATCATCTACTTGCCTATCCTGAGTAAGCGATGACGTAGCTGCATAATTAGTTGTCGGTTCGATAGTAGGTTCATACTCATAATCCGGTTCATAGTCATCATCCTCCTCTTCTTCAACACGTGCCTGCGTTGCCACCAAACTCGCAAGAGGAATAGAAACTGCTTTCAAGATCTGTTCATTTTCCTGTAACTTGATAATCTTGGGGCGTGCATGTACAGCAATATATCTCTTTCTAACAATCTGAAATTGCAAATTAGATATACCGCTTCCCAAAAAACAAAAAACAAAAAAAAAAAAAAAAAAAAGACAAAACTACATACATCTATCGCAGCTTTCAGTCGGTTGATATCGACAGCGGCTACACCTGCCAGTGCGATGTCAGCGATAATATCAGCCGATAACCTTTGAACATCAAACTGGGCAATCGGAAGATTTGAATCAATAAGCGTGAACAAAGTCGAATAAGAAAGCGCATTAGCATCTGATATCACTTCAGTACGTTGTTTCTTAATCGCAGAATCGTTATTGGCTGGTTCTGATACTGTTCTTTTCCTGACTAATTCATCCACAGTAAGAGATTTAGCTTGAACCAGCTGCGTCAGGTATTGTTGTATTCGTGAACCAAACTGATTTTGAATACTTGAAATTCTTAAATAATGTCAATATAAAAACAAAGAGTAATAAAAATGATAATAATGATAGACTCACTTTAACAAATTGCCAAGTAATATCCGTAAACTTTTTTCAATATATCTTACTTCGAGACGAATCCGATAATAATCAGCTGATTTATATTTTGCATTCAATGGATTAAATGACAGTATTCGGTTAAGAATCTTGCTTGAAATCGTGGACCGGGTCTTAATGAGAACACCGCAAGTAGCAATAGTTGCCGTAACGGTTGTCTCATTTCTTCAAAATATCAAAAATTTGGTTAGCTGATTCATGTTCTACGATATTGTTTAGCTGTGACTGGAGAGATCTCACATGTTTTCATCATAAAATACGGTCAGTAGTCGATCCAGGACTCCTTGAGCTTCTGCTTCCAGGACGGGTATTGTAAGGACTTTGTGGTTCATAGGAACCAATGTTAGTGACACATCGTTCTCATCAGCAAGCTGAGTATGAGGTTAGCAGATTAGCAAAAAAAAAAAAAAAAAATGAGCAACAGTTAAAAGGAAGGTACATACTCGAGGATCTTTGGTTCCTGGAGTCTGAACAGACACAACTCGCTGAACAAACTTGATTGAAGCAAGTTGAACACCAACAGTACTTGAATCCCATAGTTGCAGGATGCGTGACTTGATGGAAGATATTTGGTTCCAAGCCTGACTGTCCTCGCGATCCGCACACCTAAACCCATTTCAGCAATTTGTAATGACCAAAAAAATAAAATAAATAAAGAACCTGTTAAACATACACATGCTTAAATACAAGTGGATAAAGGGAAGCGGCACATTGAATCAAATTCTTCAAAATTTTGGGATCAGCATCGTCAAACATAATGTAGACCGTGTCCAAGCACTCTAACGCGAGTGCTTCTTTCTCTGACCCGCGAACTTCTTGTGAAGAGAATCCGTCAGCTAAAAAATTGGCACACCATAATCGAAGTTGAGGATCTTGGCGTCGGGCAATTGGCAAAATGCCACGAATGACTCGAGGATAGAACGTTGCGTCTTGCAGCACCAGGCCTTTTGCAGCATTCAATTGCTCAAGCTGTTGCTCTACGGATAAGGGCGCTGCCATTTATTCTTTAACTTTGCTTTGCTCAATAGCCAGTATTGCCCTTCTACCAATATCCTCTCTGTCTTTTATTCTCTTCTCTAATCAATAGTTGGCGCTTTTTCCAATCAGTTGTTTTTCATAGTCCAAATTTTACAATATAATATTGCGCGTTGCTTCTTTAGTCAAGTCAGTTCACGCTGCAAACCCCTATCCCTGACGAAAGGGGATGCTCTTTTTACAAATTCTGGGAGGTTGATCATCGTCGCCTAACAGACTTAATTGTCGGTAATATAGTATTGATTGAGCTTTTTGTTCACCTGATTGGGTTTTTTTTTGTATTGAAAAAAATTTGCTTTGCAAGATTTATAGAAGGAGAAGAATTTTTTTTTTTTACATGGCGAGTAGCAAGTTTTACAATTATAGCTCGGACTTTCAGATCATTACTCGTTTATAATATCGGCATCAAACGACTTTAAGGACTCGAACGGTTTAGGGAACAAAGTCAAGGTTGGCGCTCAAGCGCCTGTCTTGAAGCTGAGGTATCGCAATGAGCATGCAACAAGACGAACAACCTGCCTTGCAGATTGAACCAGCTCTAGTGGTCAAGCCCGCTGCTCTTATAACTGGGCCCGGGACAGTTCTCGACAACATAACCAACCCGCCACCTCTGATTCCGCACATTGGCCAAAATTTCCTCCCGCTTTCGTTAATCGTGACACGACTGGTTCGACACACGTACGCCGAGCTTGTCAATATTTTAGAAACCCTACCGGCTGCAAATGATAGTACCAAGAAGCGAAAGTTTTTAAATTTTCTGGTACATACTCGACAGCAATTTATTAAGCTTTTGGTATTAACGCAATGGTCAAAAAGTACAAGAGATCTTTCTAAAGTTATCGATGTCGTGTCTTGGTTGAATGGTCAAAAAAATTGTTTTTCAAACGTTGTTTGGGCACTGCAAAGCGTGCGACAGGATCTTGGTACTGCGAGGTATAAACAAGATGATGGTATTTTGTTCTTTTTCAGCTAACCTGTTTTTTTAAAAATTGAAGACTGCGGAACCCTGATATCGCTACTGCGTTGGAAGTCTTTGTACTGGGCAAACCAAGGCTATCATCAGTATGTGTCAAATCAAATTTAAATGTTGTTTTTATCGGGGAAAGTGCTAATGGTATTATTCATTTGAGTAGTTTAATTATGCTGAGCCTAAACCATTATCACCGCAACAGATCCTTGATGCTCTTCATGACTTAAACGTGCTGCTATCACTACGACTTGCACTTTCAGATTCGATCCCAATCACGTTTCAAAATTACACGATTGCGAACGGCAGGGTTACGTTTAAGGTTAAAAGCGAATTTGAAATTGATTTGGGCATTGCCGACGATGATTTAAATTCTCAGTTTTTCGTGATTGATTTCCGGTTTACGTTTAAACCTATTTCAGAAGTAACTGGAGCCATAAGAGCGAATATCGAAAGGATAGGGAATGAAATTTTGGTTAATAAGAATTTGTCAGCACTTTATGAATATCTTCGTATGTAATAGAATTATTGAGGTTTTTTTTTTTTTTTTTTTTTTTTTTTTTCTTTTGGGCTGGGCATGCGGTAGCTAACTGTTTTTAGATAACTTTACGCTTTCGTTTAAACTTTTCTTGTTACATAAACAGTTCATTAGCTTAGCTAACAACATTTGGACTGGTGCATTATCGGTAAACTTTTTCCCAGAGAAGCAGATGATTGCACTTCAATACTGGCCTGATCAATCCGTCACTAAAACAGCGGTTGAAATCGGTATTTTGCAATCAAAAATTCTTGGCATGCGGTGGATTCCCAAGGATGAGCGCGCACAGGTATTTTCAATCGATCAGTCAGACGTGTCCGCGCAAAAGATTTTGTCACAAATTATTACGTTTCACACTCAGCATCTTATTGATTCAATATATACAATGTACACGTCTACGGCGATTTCAAAAAATATCCCAGGCTTGATTACGCTTATAAGTGACAGAAAACTGAAGCTTACATTTACGTCAAGCTTGACGACTTTCTTGATCGTGGAACATTTAACAGGCCGCATAGTACTTACTGGAAAAAATGACTTATTAGCATCAGCTGAAAAGGCTATAAATTTGCAATCAGAGTTAAAATCCGTGGTTGGAATAATTATAAGTTTGCGGCATTTGATTATGGCCAGGGAGATTGAAGAATTAATTGGCAAATCGAAATGGGATGTTGTCAAAATTTCAAATTTAAGAGCAGACGATACGAGGCAAAAATATGGCGCAGGATTGCGTCAATTGAGTATGTTTAAGAGGAAAGAATGGCCTATCGGATGGTTCCTTGCATTGGCCATTCAAGACAGCTCGGTTAAGTTTTGGATTAGCGAACTGATACCGGTGGAAGGAGGATGGACGATTGGATATAACGAAGCGATTGATTCAGATGCACTTGAAGTTATTTACACTCCAGGAAAACTTGGTAGCTTGGCTGAAAATGTTTCTGCACGAATAACGTTCCACATCATAGCGGAAGGTTTGAGAGAGCGTGAGATAAAGTTCCAAGACGTGACGGTGAATGAGGACTCATCGTTGCCTTCTCTTGAATTCGATCCCTCTGCGATTACCAAGTTGTCATGGAGCAAGTCATTATTTAAATTGAAGTACGTTACTCCGGGCGACGACGAAGGTAAGGATGGATATGGCGCTTTGGTCGTGTTACATGGCGAGATAGAGCAATCTGCAGCATTAAAATCAGTTCCGGCCAGCGAACTTTCCGACATGGTCTTGGACGCGGCCAAAGGAGTTTTTGCACTTAAAGTACCAGCCCGGCCAGCATCTAATGTGCTTCCGCAAATATTGGAAAGACTGAGCACGATCAGGCGAGTGGTATCGTTTATCAAGACAGTTCAAAAATTTGAGCTTGAACTTGATGAGATCACGTTATCAAATATCTCTTTTTTTTATGCTCCCGAGTTACGCATGACTATATCGTTTAATTCAACGGCAGAGACGACAAGCAACCAAGACAATAAGACCTCGCAGACCCCATCACTGACATTGTCGCTTGGTGCAAACAATCCGCATCGACGAATTCAATATTTTTTGCAAGATGAACTTGACAGCCAAGGGTTATCATCAGTTTTGGTACTACTTTCCGCGACCACGCCCATATTAAGAGTAGCGGCAGCGATCGAATCTGACGACGTCATTGTGCTGCCACGCAGCGCAACGCGGTTTCGAATCGTGTATGCGAGCATTTCTAGAGCGATCGATATTCAGATCATGAACAAGGCAAACAAGAAAATGATATATATATCCGATGCAGCAGCTGATGGTAAAGGTCAAAATCAGAAACATCATCAAGCGTATAATGCTGTCGCCGCATGCTCTTCTATATGGGCGACCAGCGCGAAAGGAGTGTATGGCTTGGGTAGCGGCGTCGCGTGCGAGATTGCGACTGCAGGAGAGACGCTGATGAAGGTGCACAAAATTGTTTCGCAGTAACTAGGAGAACAAAAAAAACGTGTGTAATATACGAGATTGATGGCCGATACAAGGGCGTTTTTTTTTCCTATTTTTTTTTTTTTTGGATAGTATGATAAATATGTAAAGTTATTTGTAATTTTATTTATGTACAATAATAAATTATTAAGAAATGTTGTGGTTTAATGTACATATAAAAAAGTTTGAACAATATACTATAGATCATAATGGGGTAGGTATGCAATAACAATAAATAGAAATATGTAGACAAATTATCGAGCATTGAAATTTAGAAATTTGCATCGAGCATTGGTCGCAGATTGCTTGAGATATATTAAATAATCTACGGCAATGACAAGTTTATTTTTTATCTATATTTCATTAACACGATATATATTAAATATATCATATCGTGAAAAATTGCATGGGCTTTGAGTAAATAAAAATATTATTCTTGCACATACAATGAGACAATCGAAATTAATGCCAAAAAAGGCTTCATTCTCAATTCCAAAAGACTGGAGACAATTCAAACTAGTCATTTGAGATTGTGAATAAAGTGCCTGAGTCATATCAATATGTATATATATAGTTTTTTAATATTTGCTTCGTTTTGCTACGTTTTGCTTTGTTGTTATCTGTTTGTTTAATCTCGATTATTTCGTTTCCACATTATTCTGGTACATTTTTTTGTCTTATTTCAGCCGAGACTGGTTTGATTTATATGCCAATCTTTTTATAATTGCAATATTGTTATACTAGTTTTTTTATTATGAAAACAGAAAGGAACAACACACAACGCAACTAAACAAAGCAAGGCAAATCAGAAAATAAAAAGCTATAATATCTATCTCAAAAGGATAGGCGAAATAACACGAAAAAAGGTGAAGTCCTCATAATTGATATGGAAAACATGTTCGTGCCCAGCCTCAAATTGCCTCCTCAGATAATGTCGAGCCATGACATCTGCGAGACAGCAACCGGCGGGCCATCACCGCGCATCAAAATGAGAACTCAGTGCACAGTGTTTGAGGATTCATGGCTTGGGAATGTACTGATAGCTACAGACAAACACTCTTTTCTCCTGGTCAGGCTTGACACTTGGCTGACAGTTAATCGAGCAACTGAGGTTGGCATAAATGCGACATGGCGTGACGTAAGTGCTTGAGGTCGCGGGATGTTATGTAATTGACACGTATAGCTAAAAAACAATAGAAAAAATTAATAACTCAGCAATGTATTAAATACTAATAATCAAGGGACATGAATAGGATTTATATTTTAAACAAATAACGTCTTTTATTTGGATCGTGTATACAGTATTCAGGTCCTGGTGCGTTACATCCGGATTCAGGAAACGCGAGCGCGCGCTTGTATTCTGTCGTTTCCATGGCAACGTGCATTTACAATGCGATTAGTACAAATTTTAATTGGTACCATCATCGTATGCAACACCATTGAAAAATCAGGTATGTGTGACGCGCAAAGGACCCCACACCGGGTAACCTCTGGTAGCAGGGTAAACTGCGGCAAAGGATTGTTACAGGATGGATGTAGATGCAAGGGTATGAGTTATATGTGAAGTATAGCTTGTATTCTGGAAACGCTGGCGGACTTGAGAGGGCAGCTGTTATTCGGACTATAAACCAGTACAATAATAAATTAACTATAACTGTTCTGAAGGATCTTCATCACTATCTTTACCCCCGGTTCTGCACAGTATGCACATAACTTTTTTTTTTTTTTTGATTTAATTTGCTACATTTTCGTTTTTTATTTTTGGCATTGTCGCGTGTTTACAGGTTTTACTCGCACCAAACACGCGCACAATGCCATTATATCGCCCACGCCCGCCCGCCTTTCTTTCTTCTCCATTGTCCAAGTTTAACATTACGCTCGCACACTCACATACCAGCAGCGTAGTCCTAAATTAAAAAAAAATATGGTCAAAGTGTTTGCAACTCATTTATTATGCGTGACAAAATGGAAGCGGCCAAATGCTCTCCATTTAGCAAGTCGGAGGAGACATTACGTCAGGCACCTTGCTTTATTCTTGCATATATAACTAACTCATTTATTTTAGAAAAAAAAAAAAAACCAGTTATGTGCAACGCAAAAAGCAAATGCTGTTTAATTTAGACAAAAGCTCTTTGATCTGCGACGGAAAGTTACTCAGTTGCATATTAGAGAAGGACGGCTACGTTATGAAGTAGACGTGGTATTGCCTCCAACGCCAGAGCCGCAGACGCGTGACAGAAGCAATATATTTGCTAGGCTGTTTAGTTGGCTCAACCTATTCAAACATGAAATGGTATTCGTCTATGTCGTGATAACATTAACTAATTTGTTAATGTAGAAACCCACTACCAATGTCGACAACGTCGCAAAGCCTTCGTCATTAGATGACGAAATGAAAAAGGAAGTTTATTTAAGACTTTCTCAATACAAGGACGAATTGACAAGGTTGTACCTCATAATAGCACAGAAAGCCGATTGGACTATTTTCAGCCCAATCAGCAGTTAATGGCAAAAAGCCAATGTTAACCGTGGTCGGTTTTTGCAAATGTTGCGACTGTGGCTCCTCGTGTTTGCAAGGGATTGCACTAGTTTCAGTACAATCGGCGAGTAATGGCAAAAAGCCAATGTTAACCGTGGTCGGTTTTTGCAATTTTTGCGACTGCGGCTCCTCGTGTTTGCAAATGATTGCACTACTTTCAGCCCAATCAGCGTTTAATGGAAAAGCGCCAATTTCAGCCTTTGATGATGGATGCGGCGTTTCATCGGGTTGAGAAATCTCGATATGCAACGCAAATATCGAGATTTCTCAACCCGATGAAACGCCGTATCCATCATCAAAGGCTGAAATTCGCTTTCTGCCATTACTCGCCGATTGTACTAAAACTAGTGCAATTCCTCGCGTACACGAGGAGCCGCGAATGCAACAACAGCAGCAATCAACAAATGTTTCCACTGGCCTTTTGCCATTACTCGCCGATTGTACTGAAACTAGTGCAATCCCTCGCGTGCGCGAGGAGCCGCGTTCACAACCAGAAAAACAACAGCAACAACCAAACAATAATGATTCTCTATCATATGATAGCGTGGTCGAAGCAAAAAATTGGAATTTGATTGATTTAGTGCGTGAGTGCGACCGGACGTACAAGAAGTTTGTGCGTTCGGACGGGTCTACATGCGATAGATTAGATCTGTTTTTAGCGCGAATAGAACCCCGACTTGGTGGATTGCCGCCGTTGGTTCGAGAGTTTGTGCTGAACGACATAGCATATTATGATTGCATTTCATTATGGGATTACGCACACCTTGGACTCGTTTTGGACATGTACGTGACCCGTCTGTTGTGGCAATTTAAAATAGAGACTAGAAAATGGATGCAACAGTGGGGTGATTTAGAAAGTTCAGAGATGGATTATTATAATAATGCGGCCGGCCAAGACGCGCGCAGAATTACCCGTGCGGTGATGTGCAAAGTAATGAAATTGACCTTGTTCGAAGATGTTGTCAGGCTTAAAAAAGTCAAGCCAGACATGAAGGGGCGAACGAAACCTTCAAGGATCAAGGATACCGGTACCAAGTCGGGCTAATTCTGCAATCAATGGGCTTCGTCGGCCGCATTGAGAATACCTCAAACTTTAGTTCATTGTTTTTTTTTATTTTTTATATATCTTATATTTTTGTTTCTAATTTTGTTTTTACTTCTGTTTCTGTTTCTGTTTCTATTTTTATTTCTGTTTCTGTTTCGGTGTTTTTTTTTTAAAAAAATATCATTTTTCTCTTTGTTGCCTGTGGAATCCCCCCCAGAGAGAAAACCTGCAGTTTTATATTTATTTTTTTTTATAACGGCTTGTTTAATGCTGTGGCATTGTTGATGTGTGTTTTAGTGAAATATTCTGAATGTTTGTCTGTTTGTTAAATAAATTGTATTATTAAAAAAAAATGTAGTTGGAGTAGTGACTCGATAAACGACATGTGTTTTAATTTTGAATGTTATTTAGATTGTTCATAATAAATTGTATAATAAATTGAACGATTCATTATTGACTGATCGCCATCTTGATTCCTACTAGATTAGCCATTCAAAAAAAATTCTCCTGTTCCGTTGACTGAACGAAACGCGTGTTCAATATGAAAGTACATTGATGTAATTTGTTGCAGTCGAGTAGCCTGTTGTTGAGTAATGCGGAATGTATATTGGTTATGTTTTCAGTTGACGCTATATAATTATAAAAGTTTGAAATATCTTTTATTACTAGTTCAGGGATCAGGATTTAGACTAAAAATGTGCTTATTGAGTACTCTTTTAAATTTTGGTATAAATATATATATATATATTTTAAAAAACCGTCAATAAAGCCAATGTGGTGATTTTGTGACTGACTCACCACATCCGGCTGAACGGAAAATAGCCTGTGCCAGTTGTCGGACAATTTTTTGCTGACCATGGCCTGCCCTGAATACGGGTTAAATGGTGAACGTGCCGGGTATTATGTTTGACTGTGACGGTGGAGTTCAGAAAGGTGTCGAATGCGTAGCAGCAGGAAAAATTTAAGGATGGTTGAAATGAAAGAACATGCGCCTCAATAAATTCGTGCATTAACAATGTGGACGTCCGTGAGAACGAAAATCTGGACCTTGCACGCTAAATGATACCGCGGGGACGATCGTAACCCTGCATCTTTTTTTGAAAACTTTAGAACTTAATTCTGGCTAGCGATTCAGTACGAAAGTTTGCTTTTACTGCTATTTTTTGGCCTACACCATACTATTCATAGTCGGTTAGGACTGTTCAGGATACCTTATAGTCGTGCTTTCGCCTGATCGTGATAATCAATTGCAATATGGAAAAAAAAGAAATTTTTAATCGAAATATCAAAAGTCATTTAAAAAGTAATAATCAATTAGTAACATTATGTAACAATTAAGGGAAGAGCCTAATCGGACCGATATAGTTTTGGTTTACATTCTATTCTTATGTATTCAGCGTGTCGGACCGACAACGTTCAATAAGTAGAAGAAGTGGCGATGCCTCTCTTTATGGAGAGCCGGTTAAGCATAGCCGCCGTGCCATTTGGCTCGCTACCTAACTTACGTAAGATATTACATATTATTGTGTACAAGGGGATCGTACCCTGTCACACATCATGGGTCACGTGCAAAGTGGCAGCGTTCCATATTATATATATATTTCTCCAACTGTATTGCACACATATACAAAAAAATGAGTCCATAGTATGTAAATATTTATGTCTTCCTTGTTGGTTGACATTGCAATACTCTACGTTGTGCAGTTTATGGCCCAACTCATTCGTCTGTTTTCTTCGTTTTCATTGGGATATAAACGAGAAACCCGAACGAATTCTATCTGAAGTTGATTAAATAAATCAAAAGTTTAACTTTTGCTTTATTTCATAACCCACGATTAGCGCTCTTTAGCTCTTGAATTTCTCATATATTCGAAATATTAATACGTCTCGATATTTTTTTCGGAGTCTTGTTTTATGTCTTGCTTTGGCTTGAGGGTGTGGTTAAAAGCTCCCTTGTGCAGTTTAATATGATCGTGCCTGACGCTCCGTCAGCGACATCTGCGTCATCGTCGCCAGAGGCCAGGTTTGGCGGCTTTCAATTGCCCAAGCAGCCGCCCCCTATAGCAGATTTTTTTTTCATCGCTGGCGTGGATGAAGTTGAACTTAACGTTTTTGATGACCAATTTAAAAATCAAAGTACTGAACAACCAAAGTCAGAACACGGTGTAATCAAATCCGAGTCATTGACGCCAGCTACAGGGGAACCTGCAGCAACCCCTGAGGACAACGGGTCGGCAATAAAACCAATTACCGACGATTCAATTGCACCAAGCAGTGGAATACAGATTACTGAATCACCAGCGTCACCTAAACCTCCACCGGTGCCTTTGAAAAGCTCCCAACGAAGATTGTCGCGGCTTACAGGGACGGTTTCAGCCTCAGTCTCTGATGTTGAAACTGAACCCGACACTGACACTGACCGTAACGCCTTTTTTTTGCTGGAGAATGCTGCTCTGCCGAATAGTTCTACTACAAAAGCAGTTGAAAATAACAAATCAGGTTCTGCAAAGTTACTCCCAGGCTTTCATGTGCTTGAAGTTAAATCTAATATCTTGGAAAAATCGCCTAATGCTCCGCCATCCTTGATTTCAGAAACTGACCACAAGTCTCAATTTTTTAAAAAACAGGTTACTGAATCACTTTCAGAAGTTCCTTTGGATCCACTCGCAAGTGCACATCGCGTGGCCCTAACGATTTCTACCGCACTTGATAATTCACATCTCCATGAATCCAGCGAATTTTCGACTCCCAAGACACCGCGTAGTCCGCAGACACCGCAATCCCGATTTTCAGAATCAAACTCGAGCGTTCATTCTTCACCTCCTTCTCCTCTTCGGCGTAATTTTAATGTACGTCGCGCGGAGGCATCAAAATTAAAAAAGACAATGAATTTGGACAGAAGAGAGTCCGGTCATGCTCGAAAAATTTCAAACTACGACTCAGTAATACCGTCACCTGAACCAATTGTTTATTCTACAGATATGCATCCACTCGAGCGAAAGCTAGACCCAGCACTTTTAGACGTTTTCCCGCATGAAGAGGATTTGAGAAGTCAGCGAGGTGGCCTGCCAGATTATGTACCCATGTTTGCGTTTCCTAGCGACATCCAGATCAAACTGGCAGATTCGAGGCCTAGGTCAACTTGGCATGATTTTGTAAGTATACAAAAGATACAATGTAAATTGAATTTACAATATACTAAAACATAAGTATCTAGGTTATGACAAATCAAGATGGTGACCATCGATTTGGAACTTGTATTACTGTTTGGGTTCCGGTGCCTAATAAAATAGCAGCCGTGGTTGAACTATTGTGTGAACAATGGCGAAATACGCACATGTCTGAATCAGAACGGGATTTTGCAAAAGATTTGGGGGTTCGTCTTGCTTCACAGCGAACTATCTTGTCTGAATTATTAGAATCGTTGTCGAATCTGGACTCTGGCGATATTCAATCGCGTAAATCATTCAATGAACAGATTACCGAAACGGAAGAACGTATAAAAATTATTGTTGATTTG
Source organism: Lipomyces japonicus (assembly GCF_038497905.1). NCBI lineage: Eukaryota > Fungi > Ascomycota > Lipomycetes > Lipomycetales > Lipomycetaceae > Lipomyces > Lipomyces japonicus. The sequence goes on from NW_027117860.1 coordinate 23,840, forward strand.
CTAAAGCCGGTTCGCCGTGGGGTCGCAAGTAAGATTGGGGGAGTTTCAGAAGATTTTGCCATGTGGGTTCCCAGAGTATATGGCTTAATTTCTAGAGATGAGTGCGGGAGCTCGTTCAGATTAGAATGGCTTAAAGCGCTTCTTCATCCCGAGATTACCGCGAATCCAAAATTGTACGATGGCGTGCTCAAAAGAATCCCGATGGAATATGCGGTTGCTCAATTATTGGTCGACCCACCAATTTTAACCGACGATGTCCAACTCAAGGTTAACATTGGACAGCTATCGTATGTTGATAATCAGATTAACATTAAACATTTGCGGATATTGATTAATTTTTATAGGCTTTATGCGAGAAACAACGCACCAAATGAGCTCCCAATGTCGCGTAATGTAAGTCTATTGCGCTCGTCCAAGTATGTTAACTCACGTTATTTTTTTAGAATGATCTATATCCCCTTTTCCGATGCCTTGGTGTCAAGGCAATAATTGAACTCTTTGAAGCAGTACTGGCGGAAGGTCGAATAGTACTTGTTTCAAAGGATCTTAGCCTTCTTGCATCTTGCTCGCAAGCAATTGTTTCCCTTATTTATCCGTTTAAGTGGCAATCAGTATTTATTCCAGTGTTACCACAACGACTGTCTGGTTGTCTTGGGATGCCAGTTCCATTTATCATTGGACTTCATCGAACATCATTAGACCTTGATTTACCAGATGATGACTTTGTTTTGTGCGACCTGGATGCGAATACTGTTGACAGTTCATCGACTCCGCCATTGCTACCGACCAGCATTCGCAACAAGTTGCAAAATCTTTTACTTCTTGCAGCTCCATTACACTCGCATCCATTTAACATACCTTATGGAACACCTGCATATTATTTGCAAACATTTCCCCATGACTCTTTCGTTATGCCGGATTCATCATTACTTTCTAATGATCCACCACACGATGGAATTTTCAAGCTTGTCAGTGAAAACTCATCAAGTTTTAGAATTGCTGATCCTAATGTTTCATGTCCAATTTTAAACGCGTTTGCATATAATACTCAACCAAGGCAGATTGCAAGTAAACCAGAATTACAAGGTCCAGAAATTGTTGTACCTTCAATTCCATCTAAGCACAATCGACGATCTAGTATTCAGCATATTAAGAGTGCTTCTAAATCTGGTATTCAAAGCTTTGCTTCTAATTTAAGAAACAAGAATGCGTCTCTTTCATTTGCTCCAGGCCATAAAATAAACAATGCAAGTGTTCAAAATTTGGAATCTACTTCACCCGTCAGTATTACTTCGCCTACGACCGAGACATTAATATCTAGTGCTGATAATATTTCTGATTTTTCTGCGAATCGTTCTTCATTGTCAATATCTGAAGGTCTTTCCATAAACCAGAGTCCTCCAGTATCATCACAAATGCATTGTGAGGTGATTGAGGGTCATATTTTAAGATCTAGTACTGGCACCTCGTCATCATCGCCCTGTGCGGTATGTTTTGAAGTTTTACATGGCGAAGTTTTGTTAAAATGTTCCTCTTGCTCGCTTTACAGTCATTCAAAGTGCTTGCCAGCGCTTGCGCTGCCATGTTTGCCTACGTGTTTTCATCGTGATCGAGTTCGAGTCGCGTTCGTTAAAGCAATGTCGAGCATGTTTTTAAACTATCGCAAATACCGAACATCCATATCTTCCACAGGGGGTTCACTCACCGGTGGCAAATTTTTCAAGTTTGAAAGCAAGGAGTTTTTAAATTCTCGTCCTAAGGATCAACTGCCATATTTAAGATTTATATTAAATACTCAGGCTGGTGTTGAATTTATCAATAGTGTTGAATCACATCGTGAAGCAGCCGCGCATCTCCGAGTTTTTGACGAAATTGTTTACGGTAAGCGCAAAAGAGGGAAAGCTTCAAGATTGGTCAAGGCAACCAAAAATAGATCTGATGAGAATGGTCTTCAGTTTTTAGAAATTCCAATTAGTTGGAAAACTACTGAATTGGTTTCACGTACGACAAACGATGCATATTTTGCAGCAGTCAAGTCGCAAGTCAAATCTTGGCCTTTTGGAAGATGGCCGGCCAGGCTTGATCGTGACGTGTTGGACTTGTGCAAGGCTGCGAGGCCAGGCAGACAACAAGTCAAGCGCAACGTGCAACGTAAGCCTGTACCTGGTCTTTTGTAAACTGAATTACGTTTTGATTTTTCTTATTTGTACATTGCTTGTGTTAAAAAACTTTGCATCATGATATTGGTTGGAGTTTAGTATGTGTGTGTGTTATTTTTTTTTTTTTCTCGTTTAATTAACTAATAAACATGTAATTAGACCAATACATGTAACTAAAATGCAAACACCAAAAACTTTAAACTTATACTCGACTCTATAACTTACCACGAAAAGAAACGCCCAACGGTATAATACATCTCCAAAAAAAAAAAAAGAAAAAAAAAAAAAAGAAAAATTTAGTGTTGCCCCGGTTACTCTACAAAGACCTTGACGATGGAAAGTGTGGTTGAAACGATCATGACAGTAATACCAAAAATCACGCAAGTGATTGGTCCAAATTTTTGTTTCCATCCTTTACCATAGGTTAATTTTAAATAACACAATGGAGGTAAAATGTATGCAAGCATGCAAGCAGATGTTGACCCGACTACTTCAAGAACTATTCCAAGTGAGTCCGTAGTCAACGCAACAAGGAGTACGGCCAAGGTTAACAACGCGGTTGTAGTTCGGTGCGCAAATTCTGAAGATTGCCCGCCGGTGTTTCCCGAAAGACTATGAACATAATCCAGAATTACTTCTCTGCACACAAAAATTTCAAGAGGAAATGTTGTCAGCATGTTAAACCCAAAGCAGAACCTGGCAATATTGATCACGACATTGTCAGGCGAGAAATTGTTGAGTACGTTTCCCTCAGTGTGATCTCTAAATGTGAGAAATCCAGCAAGCGCAAGAACCATGCATGCCAGCATGGATACACCGGTACTCCAGTGTGTGACCGTAGCAAACCTATCCATGGTGGGTTTTTTCAAGGCACCGTAAATAAGCAGTGAATTATGATGACAAACAAACGCAAAGGAGATCACGCCAATGCCTTGAAAAACTCCACTATTAATCGTCAATAAAGGGGTTGAAAATGATCCGCGATCGTTGGAAGCAGTTTTGAATCCTTCAACCACGACTGACACTAAAATGACAAACATGCTAATCAATGCGAGAAGGGACGCCTTTGCCAGATTTGCGATACTTCTACTTAATGCTAGTGGGAATGAAATAAATAGTACGCAAAACACCATGACCGGGACTCTATGTACAAGCAATGACAGAACGGGCACGTTGTCGATTGACGGAAACAAGGCTGCGATAACATGCGGAATTGTATCTCCAATAATCACGGTGAACGCAACTGAACCACCAAACGCAAACAGGCCTTGAGCAAGTGAAATAGCAAGGTAACCAGGTTTTCCAAAACAAGCGGACACGGTCGCTTGATATGAGTTTGTGCCGCTAAGTTTTGCATTAACTACCATTAATCTGAAAACCGTGATTAGTAAAATTTAAATCAAAAAAAAAGCACTGTTTGACATACCGAATTGTCCAGTCAATAACAAATGTCAATGTTATTAATAAAATTACTCCTGTGGCCAGTCCACATTGAAGTATTGCGTACGGTTGGCCTATAATACCAGCACCTATAATACTGTTTGCCATGTTCATGAATGCCATTTTCATGCCATTTTTCTTTTCAATTTCCATCCCAGGCAAGTCGCCATCAAAAGAATCTGTTGCTTCAGCAAGGACAACCGCCGGTGCTTCTATTCGAGACAGCAATCCTTCATGTGGTGAAATAAACTCGTCTTCAGCCGCGGCCAAACGCGCCGGATCATGCTCGTCAAGTGAGTACGGTCGCAAGTCGCCATCGTCATCCGAAATAGAACTTGTCACTGAAAAGGCGGAATGATTTAGTTCATGAGACAGCATGGGCTGCTCGGATGTTGACTTGCGAGCGTGCATGCCGATTCTTCCGTTTGACGTGAAGGAGAGGTTTGCGCTGCAACAGTTAGTTTTATCTTTTTATTAACATCGCCGGCACCATTCAACACCGTAAAATTACCTACATGTTCAAATGGACCAAAATTTTTGCAAAAATATAATTGTTCAAAGATATACATTACAACCAATTTAATAAAGTTTAAATTCTATGGCAAAAAAAAAAAAAAAAAGCTGCATATCTAGTTCAACACAACGTTGACAGTCTATTACTTGGTGATTAAAGATGCCCTGCCTGGGCCAACGCCAATATAGTTGACCGAAACCCCAACGTACTCTTCAATAAACTTCAAGTATTCCTTAGCCTCAACAGGAAGATCTTCATACTTGCTGATCTTCGAAATATCGGTATTCCAACCCTTCAACGTAACGTACTCAACCTCAACCCGGTCAACCACTCTAAGGTCTTCTGGGAAAGAAGTGAGACGCTTACCATCATACTTGTAAGCAACGCCAACTTTGATGTCTTTTAAAGAATCAAGAACGTCGAGCTTGGTGATATTAATCGAAGTAAACCCATTAATACGGGCAGAGTACTTGACAACAACGAGATCAAGCCAGCCACACCTCCGCTTACGACCGGTGGTAACGCCATATTCGGCACCGACAGTCTGCAAATGTTCACCAACCTCGTTCAGTTGTTCGGTAGCGAAAGGACCAGCACCAACGCGCGTGGTGTAAGCCTTAACTACACCAATGACTTTGCTGATCTTGGTTGGAGGAATTCCAAGACCAGTCAGAACACCACCGATGGAGGTATTGCTGGAAGTGACATAAGGATAAGTACCAAAGTCAAGGTCGAGCATGAGAGCGTTGGCGCCTTCAATAAGGATTCTCTTGTTAGAATCTAATGAATCGTGCACGAAGGAAATTGCATCAATAACATAAGGACGAATCTTATCAGCAAGTTCTTTGTAACGCACAAGTTCAGCGTCAATGTCATATTCAAAGTCGCCGTAACGTTTTCTGAAAGAGGCAACGAGAGAGCGGAAACGTTGCTCAAACTCCTCCCAAGCACCTTCTTCTTGAGAAACAAGATGATGCACACGGATTCCAGATCGCGTAGCCTTTGTAGCATAAGCTGGGCCGATTCCTCTGCGAGTAGTTCCAATGGCGCCAGCGGAGAGCTCGGCCTCATGCAGACCATCAGCAATCTGGTGAACATCGAAAACAAGATGCGAACGAGATGACACAAAAAGACGGCCATCTGCAGAAATTCCCTTGTCCTCAATGGCCTTAAGCTCTTTGAAAAATCCAGGAATGTAAAGCACCACACCTGAGCCGATGAGGTTAACGCAATTGGGGTTCACCAGACCCGAAGGCAGCATATGGAAGTCATAAGCCACGCCATTCACAACGATGGTGTGTCCAGCATTATCACCGCCCTAATGAATCACTATTAGCAAACTACCCGACTTGCACTGTGACAAGAGGCAATAATGCATACCTGGCAGCGAGCGCAGACATCGATTTGGTCGCACAATATATCGACAAGTTTTCCTTTTCCTTCGTCACCCCACTGGGCGCCAATAACAACGGTAGCCATCCTAGGTAATATTCAATTGAGATTTTAATGACCAGAAGATTTTTGTCTTCGAGTTCAATAATAATTTGCTAGAAAATGGGGCAAAATATGTAGTGAGGGCCAGCGGCATCGCGATTGTAAAATTTGGTATTCAGCAGGACATGCCCGGTCTTTATATTTTTTGTCTGTTTAATTAATTATTGGTTAAGAGTAATCTTAACACGCTTACCCGGCCTCCCTCATGGCAGCGACGAAAGGAGAAATTTTTTCATCACCCTAACCTTAGCCCTAGTTTGCTCAACCCCCTGACTTTTATGTTTTTAACACCAAAGTTCCCGTTTGTCGATGTTTTTTTTCTTTCCTTACTTACATTTACATATATAACCCGTCTGGAATACCAAGCGAATTCGATGTTTTACATTTGTTCTGTTCGAATTAATCGCATAAATGGCCAGACGTAGACCATTCTGCCTTCGCTTAATATAATCCAGGCCTGTGACTAAGCGTTTACGCGACTTCCAGGGCTGGTTCGCTCGTGGGCCACATTCGGTTTTACTTTTATGATGGTGTTGTGTACAATAGAATAAAATAAAAATAATATGTTGAACGTATTTACAAATTAATTTACACAAAATAAAACGCCATGTAATTGTCCATATAATGCTATGTCATCGGTGTCACGCTCCGGTGCTTACCGTCAGACTGCAGTAGACGGTTTCTCCGCAGGTTTAAGTGTCACCGTCAAGACCTCTTTTGTCATTCTAGTAAGAGTCGACAGAGCTGGCCTAGCTTCATGCAAAAATGGGTATTCATTCATTATCGTCTTTGTAAATTCTAAAATGTTTATCACAACCTAGATGTCTATTAATGGGGTTTCGTGGTTTGGTTTTGCTTGCTTATAATCTTACCTTAACAAACGAATTTGTTTCGTCTCCAAATCTTCCTCGCTCGGCATCATCTGCTTCTCGTATGGTCTTCAGTCGAACACGAAGTCTACTTGTAACCTCCAACCCGACATCACACATGCCTGATAGCTCACGTATTCTTAAATCATTCTCATACGATGGCTTTGAAATTCCCTCGTGTATCACGTTCAAAACATTGAGGGCTGCTGAGGTTGCAATGCTGATCTTTTGAAACAGCTCATCGTCCACTGCAGACGGCTCCGCAGGGAAGTTAAACGAAAACGGGCCATTTTCCGTACTCGGGGTCGACATTGTTGCTGTCATCGGACTTGACAATCCTGAAGGCAAAAACAAGCCTGGGCTGCTTACAACCGCAGAAAGAGGAGTGGCTGGGATGCCGACCGGTTTGGTTGCCTGTGGCCACAGTGAAGGTGTCGGAAGAGAGAGAGGCAGAGAAAGTGGTTGAATTGATTCTGGAGGTTTTGTAGATGACTGCGATGATGGACCAGATGCTGAAATCGCAGTAATTGTTCCTGATCGTAAATACGCAGCGGGCGACGCGCGACTTTCGACTAAAGCTGGAACCAACGAATTCCAACAATTGTTAATTTCCGCTAGTGTTCCATACATAAGCATAAAAAAAGCACGCGTATGACGGACTTCGGCTCTTGCGGTTATAGTTTTAATGTTAGCATGCATTATTGATATCACATGCCGTAATGCAGCTATACAAGCCAATGTCGCTTGCACAATATGATCAACTGCTGCAGATAAAGCTGCAGTCCCTGGTCGACGAGCGTTAGCAGCACTGCTACTATTAATCATAGCAGGAGCTAAAATCGAATCATATCTGTCCAGTGCACGGATTAATGTGTCGATATGAAGTTTTGTATTATATAAAATCCCCCCCAACGTCCCCGTGAGCTTCCTATCATCGCAAAAAACTAGATATTGTTTGACTGCTGGTAACACCTGAGATACGGAAAACAGTACACCGCGTGCAGATTCAACAATATGAGTAGAGGTTACGGCATTAGAAAATGTAGCTGTTGTGGGCGAAATTTGCTCTTGAAGCACTGACAACCGACGAAAGTAAGCATTAGGTAGCGCTTCCGACTCATTACGTGTATTACTGGTTGAAGAATGTCTTTCTGACTTGTCCGGGACTTCTTTGTTCGAATGATGTGTCGTTGAAGCATTCGATGTCGATATTTTGGTTGATGCTTCTGTTGTTGTTGTTGTTGTTGTTGTTGTGCGCGGTGGTGCGTTATTACTGATTAAGTCTGGGTAGTCCATTATCGAATCGTGAGATACGCCTCTGGCATGGCTCCTTCTGCGGTTGGGTTGATCCAAAGGTGGGCTGATATTTGTAGTACTTGAATTCCCATTGGTTGGCCCATTAATGCCCAGACTTGTAAAATTCAACACTGGAAGCTGCGGTGCTCCAGCAGCATTACGTTTACCGGCCGATTCAGCGACAGTAGAAAGATCGCCAGTTCTCCTCACCACAAATCCCATTCGCCTGGCTGATCGTATTGAAGCGTTTATTACAGACTCACTATTGCTGCGAGACCTCTCGATAGGTTCTGATCCTGCCGATAGAAATGACATGTCGTCGTGATCGGCGACGCTGGTTACAGTCTAGCGCACGAACTAAATAAGAAATATCAATCTCCTGTGTAGCAATCAACTCAGATTAACACTATTTTGACACCAAATATCGCCTGAATTGTAGAATAAAATCTGGGTCGTAGACACTGCGTTGTGGAATGAAATCAATTAAACTGCGCGCATATATATGTGAGGCTGATGTCAAAACGAGCAACGACGGTAGCTCGTCTATAGTTATTTATTACAGATATTAATGCTTCAAGCGATTGTTAACGAAATCAATACGGTCTAATTTGGTTATAATATTGATTTTTGTTACATTTCACAACCAATAACTGTCGCCTGCCATTATTATTTCTCGGTTGTCGACGACTTTTTAAGAGGTCACCTCACTAAAAAGCTTCTTCCTACCTACAATGTCTTCGTTAGATTTGCAAGCTTTATCACGAAAAGAACGACTAGCTCAGCTTCGAAACCTCAAACGAAAACGTCCCGAAGGTGGTTCAGAGGGGACGGAGCAAGGTGTTGTGCATGAGTCCGATTCCAAAACGGCCGACAACAGCAAAGAAGAGGCCGACAGCGGCGCTGAATCGTATGTTAACACATACATTTTCATATAACAATCGACTAACATTAATTAGCATTTTCATTCGGCGAAATTATGATCCAGAAACGCGAGCTCCTAAGCAAGGTTTCTTTGAGCCTCCTACTGCAACATTAGATGTTCCTACGGTTGAGCAAGAAGCAGCTAGAATTGAACAGTCCATTTCTAAGGACAGCGTTAATTCTAGCTCTATAGTCGACGATGGTAGCAGTATATTAGAACGTGAAGAACAAGCGGAAAAGAAAGAAGGCGAACAAGACGAAGGCGATGAAGAGCTTGATATTACAACACTACAACCAAAAAGAGCAAATTGGGATTTAAAAAGGCAAATACAAAGCCAGCTTGACATGCTACAACGTCAAACGGATGTTGCGATTAACAGAATCGTGAGAGAGAGAATAAAAAACACCAAGGTTGACTCGGTTCCGGCTGGGATTGATCTAAGCAAAGCAGTTGATCAGCGGGAAGAGGAGGAACGAGCATAAAACGATGAACCTGTATTTATACAATACGCTTAATTTTTTATTGCACTCGTCTTTATTTTTGATATAATAAATTTTCATATTAAAACACCATGGCCCTAGTTCGTATAGACTACGTAGGCTGATCAGTTTGTTAATATGACGTATATTATAAGAAATAATAATGTTTTAAAAAAGTACAAGGTCTTGTAAACATATTAAAGTCAACATAATTTGTTGACCGGATGCTGTGTTATCAATATTGTTATAATTCTTTGAAGAATTTTGTTTTTCAAGATACATAAATCAACCCGCGTCCATCTGCAATTTAAACAAATTTACTACCACGACAGACCCTCAACCGGATACAATTGTCACAACAGCAGCCAATTTATGCGATTATGTTGCATTGCACTCAAATAATTCTATTCAATGAAACAATCCTTCTTAAGTTCTTGTAACCAGAGACAACGATGCACGCGGGCACTCCAGGATGCGTCTTCAACATCCTCATCTAGGAGGCCTCAGATTTCAAAAAGCTACAAAATATGCCGGTTACATGGAACAGGGTTAAATTCAACTGTCTGGATTGGCGATGAAATTGGAAATTTGCTACTTTCTCGGTTTTTCCATCGCACAAGGGATTTAGAGTCCAATAAGAACATGCCAAAAAAAAATTTTTTTTTTCAAAAACAAAATCAATTCAAAAAAAATGATAACCATGGGTCTCAATTAGTTCGTCGTAAAGTCGATGAAATACTTGAAAAGGCGGAAGCTTACTTGGCAAGTTTTATGCCTACATTTGTTCAAATGCCGCCGAACGACAATATCGGTCCCACAAAAGCAAAAAAGAGCTCTACAGAGAACAGCAGTAAGATGGATGCGTTTCGACAGGCTATCGATAGAAAAGAAAGAGTGGAATCGATTAAAGGTAAGATGAAGTATTTTAATGTAGCAAATGGTACTGATTTATTTGTTGAAAAGAAAATTTGAAGTCAATGATGGGCGTATATGCCAATCAGTTTGATGTATCTTCAGTAGCTACTCAGCACGCAGGATTAGTCAACGCTCGAATTCAATTAATGGAACCGCATTTGACTCGTACCGAACTTGAGAACATGCTCAGAACCATTTCTATAATGGAAGCACCCAGCGTACATTTGTTGCAATTGCTTTTTCAGCATCTATACCAGCATTCCATGCATGCTGATATCGTCAAAATTGCTGTTCGATATCTCAGTTTTTTTGACGCTCAAGATATTCTCATTAAAAGTTTAATCGAAGTAATGCCTTTTCCAGATCTCACATTGCTCGACATCATTCGTGGTTCAATCTTGTCAAATAACTTCGAGTTTGGTAGGGTTTTGGTCAATGACCTGGTACTGAGATTCAAACAAAATTCAGACTCAAGGCTTTTTAAGTTTATTAACTTTGATAAAATCACAGCCCAGTCACTAATCGAGAAAGCAACCAGAGAGGCTGAGATGCTCCGGCTCAATATAAAGCAAGTGAAGAGTCTGCAGAATGATGCGTCATATTTGTCTCTAATTAGAAGTGAGGAATCGACGCGTGGTGTAATTCTGCATCTTTGCGTGCAATTGGAATACGATGAAGGAATTCTCTTTTGGCTAGGTCACGGTTACTTTAGGGGTATTGAAATTGCATTGGGCACTATTATTAATAATACCGTAAACAGTATTAAAGTCTCAAAGCCACTTCATTCGCCAGATTTTATTTCGAACCTTGCCGGATTGTTGTCTTTAATAATTCAATCCAGCCAGACACGTGCCAATCGCAAAGAAAAACTTTCACCAGATATTCTTATCCCTTTGGCATCCGTCACTTCACACGACACACTAATAGTAGTTTGGAAAGCAATTTTATATGGTCGGCCGCTAAGCTTAAAGGATAATATCGATGATGTCAAAATATCAGAATCGAACGCGGTGACTTCCAAAGTCTATAGGGCTTTTGTTAATCGAGCACTCGAACTTAAAGATTTGAAGAGTTTGAACCAGATATATAGAAGTGCACCTGATATTGACACGCCCAGTGAGCTAGTTAAAACAATGGAAGTTACTTTACTCGAAGATGATAACGCACCCCAACAAGTTTGCGAAAAATTTGATTGGATGCGAAGGAAACAGGCATCAGAATTGCTCTACTTAATTAGTTCTAGCATTAGACAGTCCATTGATACAGGGAAGAAAAGGTTTAGAGTGGTTGAGAACTTAATTATGGCTGTGCATGGTTCAAAGCACCAATTTAGCAAGAAAGCTACGTCTGAACTTGCCAGTTTATTGTCAGAAGAAGAAAATCAAAATATCGGCAAAATCATCGATCGATACGGCAGCTTGTTCAACAAGCATCAATTACTAGATATCTTCAAATCTGTAGCTGATAAGGGCATCAATACTGAGCTAGATAATATCCCAGTTATAATAAATGGGTTACGACATTTACGAAATCGTTTAAGTTCGAAGAATTTGGAATATTTTATTCGCACGATAGTCCAAAACCTTCTTAACAAACAAGTTGATAATAATAATTCTTTGGGAGCCATAAATGTGGAAAATGGGACAAATTTTGTTATTCCAGGACTTCGTTCTGTGATGCAGTTACTAGACCGGCTTCCTGCGATTGGAATCACAGTTTCTGACTCTTTTCAGTCATTTCTTTTGCTATCATTTATTTCCCGTGGCTTATATGGCCCTCTTTTAGCAGTGTTTCAAAATAGAATACCGCTAGAACGCAGAGTATACGAAAGATTTCAGCTATCAGCGCTTGCATCTAATCGGCCTGAATATGCTTTAATTTCATTTGTGGCAGAACGAGAAGCATTAGGTGAACCACGAATAGTATTTACTAGACGACTACTTCAAAGTGCATTTGGTCTTCTCCAATCACTCACTTCATCTGATGACTGGGATGTGCGGTTTCACTGTGCTAGACTTATTCTCGTTTTGCGAAATACGCTGCGTGAACGGCGCAGAGTTATTGCTACACAGACTATTCAAGATATTCTTTCTCAAGGAAAGCAGCATGTCAGATATGCCATTGCAAAAAAACGATTGAGTTTATCTGCGCGACAGATACTCGATGCAGAAAAATTTACTGCTGCGCTTCAAAATACAGTTTGGGAGGGATACGAAGGCGATTCGTTATACGGACAACTTCGATCGGCCGCACGATTATTAGCCGGCGAGCTTATTGACAACATACCAGATTTAGATGACAAACAAATAGCTTACATACGTGATCGGTCTGAATATCTTCGAAATGAGGTTGCACATTATTGGAACATCAGGCTATGGTGGTATATGGATTGTAGGTTAATTCTGTATGGTCAAGAAACTTGGGAACAACGGCATCTTGCGTTTGCCAAACGAATAAGTAGCGGTCTTCACCCATTTTTCTCTTCTGAAAGACAAAGCGCAATTGAAGCACAAAAACAGGTCCAGATTCGGGCATCCAGATTGTTGCGACTTCGAACCAAACTAGGTCTTGCCGAACGCACTTTGTTGAATGTTAAAAGTGTGCACCAAGTTCACGCATTTGGCAATTTCTCGGAAAAGGGTTATCTCAAACCAAACGACTTAAATGAAGAGGAAAACAAACTATTTATGAACTTGTTAGAAGTCGAGACAATTTTATCGTGAAACTGGGGAGTTTTTTTTTTTACTAAACCCATTGAAATTTATTGACAAGAGAAAAGAAAAATGCCTGGCATTGATTGAACGTTTACAACTCCGGTTTTCCAGCATTTAAAAAAAAATTCTCATGATATCAGTATAATAATATAAGGCCACTTGTCGACCGTCCAAAAAGAAACCCCAACTTGTACCACATTGAGTACGGGTAGCAGATGAAAACAAAAAAAGAAGTACCAAAGCGATAGTACCAATAAAGACAACAACAAGAACAAGAACAACAATGACAACGACAACAGCAACGACAACAGCAACAATAGCAACGGCAGTAACAACGACAGTAACAACAAATAAACAGTCAGGCAGACAATTCCTTAGTAAAACTCAACGGTATCGTAATCGGAAAACGCTTCGCCACTTGTGTGGTTTTCTTTGTTCCATTTCACAGCCCATGCTTAGTCGGGTATCTTCTAATCCTTCATGCCATGAACCAATTTGACGGTTTTCTTCCTGATTCTGTAATCACGTGAAAAGCATATGGCAAGCCAGTGCGGGGGGATGGCTTGCCATTGGAACGGTGAATGATGCCGGGGGGAAACGACACATCAATTGTTCATACAATTCAACGTGAAACAATCTGAAACATTGGTCTGGAACCTTGGCTTCTCGACTATCTGTTGGTTCATGGTCTATGAACCACATAGTCTCATACGTTAGCAAATTCCAATTCGCTTGATATAACGTTAATTTCTTACCTTGTTCGTCCAATTCAGCATGGATTCAACAAATAATATACACAATTGTCCAAAACATATTCCTTTCTGATAGCTGTTCAATCTCAATAATTGCCTAATTTGACTAAACTGTTGATTTGTTGTTCTGTTGCTGACTTTAGTCCAAGTTCTCATATTGCACGTGACGTGCTCACACGCGAGTACAAGACCCGGCGAATGACAGCTGCTGATTTTCTTGTCCTCTATTTTTGACTTGAATGACGACGACCACGACCACGACCACGACGATCAACCCATGACCGGTTATGATCAATTTCAAAGGCCATTTGCTTATAACCATGTGATTTGTTCAAAATTTTACACCACTTTAAAATAATTTGCGTGAATGTTTTGGTTATATTGGAACGGCGACGAAATGACGAATCGTCGACACTGTCAGAACTATGGTTGACGTTGGGAAACACATATACTCCAGACCTGCTCTCCAAGCTATTCCAACTTGCGGCAGACAATGAACGCGCACGCGTGTATAAGCGTGTATTGACACTGTTCTTCTGATTGCTGCGCATCGACTGGTTCTCGGTACTTTTGACGGTGGCCGGCTGTCGAAAGCTGTCGACAACACGCCAAAACTTTGTCAAGATATTTAATTGACGTGGTGACGGAAGATTAAGGCCGTCGGAACTGTTCTTTGCGCTTGAGAACATATACAGTCCGGTTGTGGTTTCCACGCTGTTCCAACTTGAAGCCGACAATGACCGGTCTCGTTTGTACGAATTTTTATTCACATTTGATTTCAGACGATTCGGCTTCAAGTTTGAACGCTTGGGGCGCTTGGGCCGTTTTTTGACACTTTTGACGGACGTTGGTTCCTGAAGGTTGTCAATGATACGCCGAAACTGCGTCATGATTTCCAACCGGCGTGCAGTGAAAAGGTCGCAGCTGTCGGAACTTCCCTTTACGTTTGGGAACGTATCGACTTCAGTTGCGTTCTCTAAATTATTCGAACTTGTAACAGGGACTGACGTGTACACATGTTTGTTGACATTTGCTAGCGGACGAGATGGCACCCTGGGCTTCAAGTTCGATCGTTTCTGACGGTTGGATTTCTTTTCCCTTTCCGTGCTTTGTAGGTCATTCGAAAGGTTTTTAATAATACGCTGATAGGTTTTTATGATTTCTGTACGACGACGTGACGAAGCAACGATCCAGTCCGAACTGTTCTCCGAGCTTGTGTAGACAGGATGTCCAGCCGTGCTCGCGACACTGTCCGGAGTTTCAATAGACCGCGACGGACCAAGCATTTCGGAATTATTGTTCATTGCAAGACTACTGTAACTATCACGATGCATGATTATGGTTGGCTCTTCAAGCATGTTCAAACTGAAAGTCAACAATTGTTTGGGATCGTATTCGAGATCTATAAAAGTTTGGTCAGCGTCAATATCCCCGCCAGTCATTTGGTCATTAGGTTCGTCGCTTTCGAATTTAAAAAACCGAATGTTGGGAATGTAGCGTTTTTTTTGGCAAGCATTTCGAATTCTTAACACTTCTTTAGCTTTTTCACTGTCGTTGTCAACAGTGTCGATATCCCCGCCAGTCATTTTGCCATTAGGTTCGTTGCTTTCGAAATTAAAAGACCGAATGAAGGGAATGCGGCGTCTTTTCTGGCAGGCATTTCGAAGTCTTAACACTTCGTTCACGAACATGGCGTGAGTCACGACGGTGGTGGTATTTTCAACAACGGCTTCATGCACGGCGGAGCAGGTGGATTGCTGGGTTGTCGATGGTTTGTGCGCGTGAGACGAAACGACCTTGTTCCAGACCCTTTTCGTCCAATGACGATTTTTTTTCTTGTCAGGAATGTCGACGTGTTTGTTCACTTGCATGAAAACAGGAATCCTGTCGAGACTGGATGGGTTATTAATGACCGCGTCCAGCGCTTTAACCAGTTTTTCCATTATTTCTTTCAACTTGAAAAAAACCGAGAAGTTAATTATTTGTGTCAATTCATAACAAGTCTTGCTTACAAAATTAGAAGTTTTTTTTCTTTTTCAGGAATGATGATGGTGATGATGATTTAGGTATTGATGATCTGTTGTAGGGAAGGAATTTTGGGGGCACAGCGTCTTGCTCATTAATGCGCGCAGATGTAAATTTTGATCCGGACCAGCAGTCAGTCAGTCAGTCATTTTGTTAATTTTGCCGCATTCACATGCATTACATTATTTTAACGATACCCTGATACCAATTAATTCTTTGTCAAGAGATTACATAATTTTTTTTTACGAAAAATGTTGATATATAGCCCATAGAATAAATTAGCGACAAATTTGTTTACTGGTGGTAGAATGTAGCGTCACAAGCGATAAAGCCAATAAACGACGCTTATTTGAATAAATAAATAAATATAAAAATAAAAATAAAAAATGAAAAAAAAATAATACTTCATTACATTTCGGTATCATCTCTCACTGATCCATGAATATGTAGATTGCAAATACGCCAGCGCATCCATTTCACCGCTTTCATATTTTTCAGATATATAAATTATATTGATGGCAGGCAGCACCAACAACAATCTCATCAATATCATCTGGTAGGCTAGAGTCTTCGTTTAAACAGGGGAAGTGAATTTTTAAAAGACCTGGGTAAAGTATGGATCGGCGTTCATGATTTTCATTCTAATATATAACATAACTGCATGGTAATTTTTTACAAGCAAATTCATATTTACGATGGATGACACAATTCGATTCTGCATATACCTTTTAATCACTCTTTAAAATGTAAACTATAATAAACTCTTTTGACACTATACAACACCGACCAATCTCCCACGATAAAATCCATAAAGAACAAAGCCTAGTAATAAATCTATCTAATTTGGTCCCACGTTCGAACAGTAACATGAATATGGAATTCTACCTGGACCTTTACGGATGACCTGGCTCATTTCTTGGACAACCAGTCGGTCGCGTTCGCTGATCTATATTTGGATTATACCAACGGAGTCGAGCTTTGTGGGACAATATTTTTAGATTTATTGACCTGTTTCAGTTCATTATGACACCAATGACCATAAGGGTGTCAGAATTCGAATTAAAAAAAAAAAAAAAAAAAAAGAAAAAATTAATTAATTAAGCTCTCAATTCTTATATTTAATATTAGCCATATATATAGTACATTTTCGATATTTTTTTGTTAACTACGAACAAACTTCTTGTTGATAAAAATCTTTGTAAATATGTGTAATTAGGCATTTGTACATACATTAAATAAATTTCGAGGCTGGGTAAGTCTATAATAATATATATCATATATAAAAGTCTTTGCCTCCTCAAAAAGTTATAACCGATCCACTCAATTCCCACTCTCCATATGTAATGAATAACCACCAAGATATGAAACCCCATTAAATATTTAATGATAATAAAACACGCCAAACTCCAAAGTAGTTTCAATATGAAAAAAAAAATAAAAAAAATAAAAATAAAAAACCTTCAAACAAATACATCATCAGATGTATAACACCAGTACAATACATACATACCACAAATTCTTTTATTTTGCCTTCGCCAGTACCAGCAAGCTTAGTTATGACGTGCTCCATACTGCGTTTCGGACGATACAGCTCTGTTTGTAAGCTTTGAACTTTGTACAGGAGTCGAATTATTTTGCAAAGAACCCAAGCCAGAAATTGCTGGAAATGCCGCATAGGCAGAATTGCCAGGAACAGCAAAAAATTGCTCCCAAATAGAAGCAGAAGGTAGCTCATACATCATCTCATAAATTCGTTGCCCATCGTATTCGTCATCGATAGATACTTGTGAAGCCGCATTAACTGGCATACTTACGGATGACGGTGACTTGTTATCAAACACAAGATTATGTTGTTGCGGTGTGACAGTCGCTGAATTAGACACTGGAAATACAGTGGCTTCCGATCGAGGGGAGACCACGCCATTAGGTTTACCTAAAATTAAAAATAAATTAATTCTAATAACGCGCAAAAAAATTACTTTATATGACATACCGTTCTCATCACGCAATGTAAATTGTGATTGTATGACAGAACTTGGACTAAATTGATATGCGTAACCACCGCCTTGTGTATTTCCTGAAACGTTTCCAGAATAGGCGATTGGATGAGTAAAATTTCCATACATAGGTGGCACAGATTGAATTTCTGCAACAGTTTTAAAAATTTGATCAAGATCTGGCTCCATATTCGTCATCCATTGCAGTGTATTAGATTCAAATGATGCAAAAGGTGAAAGGCCAGGTTCCACAGCCTGAGTAGAAGAATCCTGACCAATAACTAAGTCTGCATTGACTTGCGATCTTGGCATGGGAATCGAATTATCCATTGCAGAAGAGCATGTAGATGTAGGTGAAATGCAATTAGACATGCCTTCGAATCCAGGAAAGGCTTTTAAAATATTCTGAGGGGTATCGACTTGAGCAGAAAAATCAGACGTGAACTTTCGACGTTTTGCAGGAGGTGAAACTAATGGCGGCACAGGTGGGGTTGTCATTTGACTACTTTTTGACTTTAAATCCTGTGATGTTGAAACAATTTCTCCGCTAGCGACCTTTTCATTATAGCACATTCTTAAAATTGCGGCAGTAAGAAGCTCGAATGTATCTCGGCATGCAGCAGCGGCATCACATTTATCAACCATAGCTGTTAGAACATGAATACATGCCATTGTATGAAAATCAATAGCATCCATTCTTGTTAAAGAACGAACTTCTTTTGAATGGTATAAACAATATAAATATGAAGTACCAGCCATGAACAACGTATGTACGGCCATCCAAGTATAATTAATATTCTTCTCACCATGTAGTTGCTGATAAGCCCTAATAACTTTCTCTGATGCGTCTGCAATAATGAAAAACGCTTCAATTGATGGCCGAGGAATGGCTGGACATATACCATGAAGCAGTAGTCTCGTTTGATGAAAATTAATGTCTAAAAATGACAAATTAAAATTGCAATTCATGTCCTTTGACGATTTTGGACACGATCTATGCCATTCCTCCAACCTGATAGACATATTTGTTTGCCATTCCCTGAGACTTGAAAACCTTCGAGGAAGTTCTGCTCGTTCATATAAAATTGTCTGTATTTCCGATTGAAGTCTCCTGATTTGAAATATATGAACAGCTACTTGTTTGTAAGACGGAGGCGTGCTATCTGGTGGAGTCGCTATTCCTTCAAAAGTAATAAAAACGTCATCTAAATCACATGGGAATGGCACTTTAATAAAATTATCAGGAATACCAAAAGGCCGCCCAAGATACACGCAAACCTGTCGGTCCATGGCATATGTACACCAAAACAACCTTCTTCGAAGATCAAGCGTTCTTGCATCAATCATAGTTTCGTCTTTTCCATTTTTCGACCCGCTCCAAGTTTTTACTCCACCTTCGACGTGCAGTCCAAGGTCGACGCAAAGTCGAAGAGCAACTCCAAGCACATACCATACACCAGGAACAGCCGGTCGCATAATTGAGTATAAAGCCAGTAAAAGTATACCTTGAAGACTCTCCAATCGATTCGGAGATGCAAAAGCAGATTCCGCGTATTTCGTTGCTGCGGCATGATACGATTCACATAAAAGAACAGGATATTTCTGTTGATGAACGGCAACACCGATTGCAAACATCAAATGAAGAAAATAATATGCTCGTTTCAGCTCTGGAGTTGAACTTTTAGCATTTTTTTCTTCTGATGATTTATCTTTGTCGTGTTCACTAGAATGTTCTGGCTTAATAAAAAAAGAAAAAGATGAACTGCTTGAATTGAGCGGAGTGGATCCTGTTGAAGCAGGAGATGCAGAATTATGGCGTACGTCATTAAGATTGGCAAGCTTTACCTGTGAAGAGTACTCGCCATAAACAGGTTCAAAATACGCTTTTATAAAATCGTCTCTATGAAAAATTGGAATTTGCGCGTTTGCTTGATTAAAGAACGTCTCCAGTAAAGTCTCAGCAACTTCTTTCGAAGGTAAGCCTGCAGGCTGTACTGAATGTTGTTGGCGTTGCAAAGTCATATCAGGTTGTTCAGACGAAGCAATCGACATCGCAGTGGAAGGAAGATCTTGGCCACGCATTTTAACTGCAGCAAACATAAGCCTTGCAAATGATATACCAGATGACAATCCCAAGAATGACAACGAGCTCAGGTTACTACTGCTTGCAACTAATCCAACCGTAGAAACAACCGAGTTGACCCCTTTTTCTATCGCTACGCCATTATCCGATAAATCCTGCGATGGGGAAAATGTAGTTGAATTTGCCGGGCCTGCTGCAAGTGAATCATTGCTTAGATTTTCAACATCGGCCAGAGCACGTACATGAGGTAATATTGGTGTAGTATCAACCGGAATTCCATTGTTTTGCAGCTGGATTTCTAAAAATGCAACACGGTCTTCAAGATGAGACACGTAACTAATAAAATGTTAGCGCACAAAAATATAATTGAGCAAAGTGTACAACCTTCGCGGAATCTCTCTACCAGTTGCCGCATCTAAACCCACGCACTCGACTCCGGCTTTTTGACACGAAGAACAAGAAGGAAACTTTTGATCGCATTTAGTTTTGCGCGACCGACACCGAAAGCAAGCAGATATAGTTCTGATTAGGTGTGTCGGCGCTGAACCGGAACCATTCGACACATTTGAAATCTGTTTAGGATGAACAACATTATCCCGAAACAACTTAGTTTCGCTACTTCGTTTCACTAACCGATTAGTAGCATCCTTTTCAGTTTTCATTTTATTTGTGAAAGAGACGGTTCAGACTACGAATGAATAGCGGCCAGTTGTTCGGGAACGGGAACGCAGCTTAAGAGTTGATTTGAAATAGAGTTTTGGCTGTGGTTATAATAGATAACTAGAGCATATTAACCTATTATTATATTGAACGTACAGTCCATTTATATTCAAGCAAAAATTTTGGGTGTGTCATAATGAAATATTCTGTTTGTTTGTTTGTTTGTTTGTTTGTTTGTTTGTTTATTGAATAAACTGTATAATAAAAAAAAATTGCTTTGTAGTTATCGTGAATCGGTATACATTTTTTTGTCATGTTTGTGTCTGTTTTTAAATTTTATTTTACAGTTTTACAGGTTTCTTTCTTGAACTCTCTACCTGTTTCTTTATTTTTTCCAACTCCCAGAGAAAATCCTTATTTTCATGTTATAGATAGATAATACACATCAGGGGCATTTATTGTACTTTTTTTAAGATAAAAAAAAAACAAAGCACATTTTAACTTTGACTGTTAATTAAATTGCCCAAAATACTTTCCATAACTAATTAAACGTGGAGATTCAGTCATTGATTGATCGCCATCTTTATACCTACTAGATTAGCCATTCAAAAAAAAAAAATTTCTTTTTTTCCTTTAATTAAACCAAACGCGAGTTAAACATCGAAGTAGATTAATAATTATAATTATTGGTCCCGACCCCGAGTGCGCAAATGTTTAGATACCCATAGCTGTTGTCAAAATACAAGATATATATATGCATCAAATTCAAGTAATGACTGAATCGATACATATTTCGGGTTCAGCTCGAGTTTGGTTAATGGGTGCCTTAGATGCCAAAAACCGCGACTTACGTGCAAACATTTAAGTTAGTTATTTCAATGTATTTCCTCTGAAAGTTTTACTTCACACATCTCATAGCCCTCAATGACTTCATCTCCGCAAATCAAGATTTTGACCGCAAACTTTGGGAACTAACCCCGTGATTTCAATACACCATAGCCAGTGTCGAAAATTCCTTCAGTAAAATAGGATAGCAGAACATTTTAAAGCCGTCAACTCATACAAGAAATTGCACAGATACGCCCCAGTACTGCAAAGATCTCCAGCCATATACACCACAGCCGTGACCCGCGTTTTCCAAATACAGTCATCCAGCTTTCCTATCAAATATCACGACCACCGACTCAGATTCATAACTAGCCTTTTTCTTTTTCTTTTTCTTTTTCTTTTTAAAACTATAATAACACACTGTCTTAACGTCACTACCCCCCGGTCATTAATATACCTCTGATATAGTACAATCATGACTTGGTGTCGTTTAAGGTATACCTTGCAGAAAATCTGACCGATAAATCATGATATCGAAAACGTAATACTAAACTAAACATTCGGCAATTTTTCAGTATGTGCTGACTAATATAAAAATGCAAAAATATCCATTGTCCACTCGACGATATTACTCGTAATACGTCATTGTGGTATCGCATTTTCGTTTATCTCTGTGCAATGACACTACTAGATCAATGATAGGCGCACACAAAGTCCTATATCTTATGGTCCAAGTTCCCTATTCTGGTTAGTTTAGTTAAAAATTAGTACAATCATCCGATTTTTAGGCACCTTATACTCCATACCTGATCAGTAAATCAAATAACAACCCGTTCAAATACTGGTATGGTCATCATCATTTTCGCATCCTCCGAGTGCCGATGACCAATAATCGAAAGATGGAAATTTCTTGCATATCCACGTTGATGTGTGAACCCTCCCCCCGAAGGCACTTCAACTTCCAGCAATGTACGCCATGTCTTGTATGACCAAATAGGCTATGCTTGGTAGACCACGCGGCTGGCATCACTTCGGCCGACCGTCACCAAAATGTACTTGTGTTACACACCGATACTTTTAATCTTGAGTAAGAAAAACAAAATCGATAACTGAAGATCGCCCATGTACGCCAACGTGTAAACCCTCCCCCAGGCACGTCTGCTACCAACAACATGCGCCATACCTCATCATGACCTACAGAACACATTTGTATCTGATCTCGGTCACTGTGCATTACTTCGGTTAACCGTGATCAAAATATGCTCGGCTTGTATATCAATACTTTGACCATGAATACGAATATTGCTCATTCTCATCATTTATACATTTTCATTGCTCGCACCCCAAAAATACATTGGATACCCGATTTCAACGCCGAAGCAACTTCGACTGATCCAAAACCGAGCATGCCCTGTCTATAACTAGAACATCCGATCCGAGAAGGGTAATTAATTCTAAAGGGGCAAATCATGCCAAAGTAAGGCATATCGACAGTTTTTGGAAAGTAAAAATTAAAGAGTAACCTCCAGGTTCTCGAACACGGTCAGCTACGTCATGAAAAAAACATACAATTTCTACTCACCTTTTTTTAAGTAACAGCGTCCACAAGCAATATTATGTAGTATGCATCGGATATCCAAACATAAAAATTTGTCACACGGAGAAGCCTATTACAAAGTAAGATCATGGCGATGTCATTCCTTGCAACTGGAGCCATAGTCGTGCACAATTTTGATCAATGTACGTAAAAATATGTACCTGGGATCCAAAAATATATGGAATCCACAGAAGAAAAACAAAAAATATAAATCTAAACAAACAACGGAAACCAAGGTACCGAAATTTTATTACGTCGATCGCTAAGCTCGCCGCTAGATAGTTTTTGCACGCAACTGTCAACAACGTACACAGTGTCTGTTTTAATCGCTTGGTCGCAGTGTCGTACATTACCTCGGCTAATTGCGGCCAAAACAAATGCACTTTTATCCACACTCATACTTTGATCTTGAAACAGAAAATCGACTATGATGAGTCTAACTTTCAAGGTCGTCACTGGAGAAATATCGCATATGACCCCCACACGGCGCCGTCATTACCTCGACAAACCGTGTCCAATACGTCGACTTGAATTTGGTCGTCAAGCGCGTAGCTGGCAGAAAGACAAGTTTGGACACGGTTTGTCGAGGTAATGACGGCGCCGTGTCAAAGTAATCAATTTTATGCTCTACGTTAACTTGAATTGGGCGCCGTCATTACCTCGGCAAACCGTGTCCAAACTTGTGTCTTCCCCTGCTACGCGCTTGACGACCAAATTCAAGTCAACGTAGCAGGAGCAATCATAAAATCAATCACTTTTCGCTTTTGGCGGCCAAAGCATTACAACCTATAATTTCGGTTAACCATTTGTTCAATTTAAATCAACATAAATATACCTCCACTTTGAATTCTGTGTTAAAATATATATTGTTTCGTGCTCTGCCCGAATTCAATGCACACTTCAAGTATTATGTGCAAAGCTTGCCGGAAAGCACATGAAGTTCGCCGATTCCTTCAAAAAAAAAGCTGTTAAAAACAGTTATTTTGAGCACGTAACTTGCATTTTGATTTGAAAAAGCTTACCATTATTCCGTGGATGAAGGTAATGAATGGGTGAGGAAGGGAAAACTGTTTAGGGAAAAAAGCTCCGTGCGTTTTTACACTTTAGAAAATGTTCCCCTGATTATTTCTTAACTACGTAACTGTAAAAGCTATTTTTTTAGAAAAGAAAAAAAAAAAACTGACTGGCAATCAATATTGAATAGATAAAATTATTAATTAATTTTGCAAATCAATAAATGTTAGCTAGCGGATGAGACGTTGAATGATATACGTTTTAGGTGAACGCAGTAATCGTAGTTGTTTCCCGTCCAAGTTCGTAAAGAAATACCTGTAAAAGGAACGTTTCCCTAGTATGCTCAGTTCGTCATCCTAATTAAGACTAACTGGTTTGGCATACAGTTATTGTATTCATCTATATAAATAAATTACAATTAAAAGGCTGCAAATTCCCCTACGCTATTACACAATTTCTTTATTCATATAGCATCATGTCCACCACCACACGGTGACTCAATTAACGTCCATCTTCTTCTATTTGATATTAATGGAATGAGAATTGACAAGAGCCAGCTTGGCACAATTGCCATGAGCGGCATTGTTGAATGTTTGTTTATTGCGTTGTTGCGTGGTTTGTTTACACGTTTTGCTCCCAGCCAGTTTGCCAACTCGCACAAAATGCCATTTTATATTACCCGAGCGTGCCCGCCGGTCTCACTTTCGGAGTCGGGGTTGGGATTAAGCACACCTTGGACTCGTTTTGGACATGTACGTGACCCGTCTGTTGTGGCAATTTAAAATAGAGACTAGAAAATGGATGCAACAGTGGGGTGATTTAGAAAGTTCAGAGATGGATTATTATAATAATGCGGCCGGCCAAGATGCGCGCAGAATTAATTACCCGTGCGGTGATGTGCAAAGTAATGAAATTGCGGCCGCATTGAGAAAACCTCAAAATTTAGTTTATTGTTTTTTTTATTTTTTATATACCTTATGTTTCTGTTTCTATTTCTATTTCTGTTTTTGTGTTTTTTTTTAAATATCATTTTTGTTCCTCCGTGGAATCCCCTCCAGAGAGAAACCCTGCATTTTTATTTTGATTTTTTTAATGTTGTGGCGTTGTTGATGTGTGTTTTAGTGAAATATTCTGAAGGTTTGTTTGTTTGTTGAATAAATTGTATTATTAAAAAAAAATTGTAGTTGTAGTGACTCGATAAACGAGAGATGTTTTAATTTGGTAATAGATTCAGTTGATTGATCGTCATGAAATTTGGAAACCCGTTCCCGCAATTTTGTTACCCGGAATTGTCAGTTAAAGGTATTATTTCAATTTATCCGAAACCTTTGGACGGGGGCATAAGCGCGATTTTTGTATTGAAGTCGGGGGAATTTAAACAATGGCAACAGATTTTGCAACTAATTTACAATTATGGGCAAAAACCAATGGAATCATAATTAATTCAGTGGCAATAAAACAGTCAGAAAATTCAGGATTGGGGATTTTCGCCAACGATCGGATTGAGATTAGTGAAAAGCAGCAGGATGAGGATGAAGAACCGGTGACGTTGATTTCGGTACCGCGAAACATGATCATCAGTGCTGAGATGGTGACGGATTATGGGTTAGCGTACAGTACGAGTTTTAATCGATTGATTGATATTAGCGGCTTAAGCGGGCGAGAGAAAATCGTCAGGTTTTTCGTGTTTGGGTTGCATGAGTTTGCCAATCCGGTGCGAGGAGCCGGCCCGCAGGCAGTGTTTGCACCATATTTTGCGGGGCTGCCGCGAATTGCCACGACGCCGGTGGCATGGTCGGATGAAAAAATTGCCAGGTTGTACGGGACGTCGATTTATGAAGCCGTGGTTGCTAAGCGTACCGTGTTGGCTGAAGAGTTTGATCGGTTTCAACAAGTGTTTGAAGACAGTTTTGGCGAGCATGTCAGGTTTGAAGAATACGTGGTGGCTGATTTTATCGTGTCGTCACGATCGATGCAGGTTTTGGTGTCTGAGACTAGCGAGTCAGTTGCGGTCGGTGTCGTGCCCGTGATTGATTTTGCCAATCATGCGACCAACACGGCCGACGTGACGGCAAAGTATGAAATCACAAACCAAGACGTGCGGCTTGAACTTGTTTCGAGCTCGATCGAAAGTGGTCAAGAAATTAAGATTTCGTATGGCCGTGACCGGAGCACGGGGGAGATTTTGTTCAACTACGGATTCGTGGAACCTGAGCCGGAGCATGATTCGATCCGGACACGGGTCGTGCTTGATGACGATGACGTTGTGGGCAAGGTTAAGGAACGGGCGTACGGCAAGCGCGCATTGATTGAGCTAGGTGTTGATGACCAGGGACGGGCATCATGGGAATGCGAGTTTACGTGGCTGCTTGCCGCCACCGAGGAAGACGGCGTGCGGGTGCAGGTTGCGCAGGACGTTGATGGCACGCGCACGGTTGAAGTTGTCGTGGCCGGCACGACGGCCGTGCACGCGACCGGCGCAGACCTGGTGCGCGCGGTCAGGCACAGCTTGCAGGCGCAAATGGCGGACGTGTACGAGTTGCGCCGGGTCGTGATTGTGCGGAACATGATTGACGTTTGGCTGGACCGGCTCGCCCGTGCTGAGGCGGTTGATGTGGAAGCGGGATACCGCGATGATGATGATGACGACGACGACGTGGTGCTGAGGTTGCGGCAACGCGAGGCGCACGTGTTGAACACGGTCGGGCGTGAACTCGACCGGCAGCGGGACGAGCTGGTGCAGTCTGCCACCGTGCAGGTGTACCTGCGCGGCCACGGATCATCAGTTGACGATCATGACGAGCCAGGAACCGACATTCGCTAGCCGTGACTTGCTTGGTTCTCCGCATTGTACAAATAATACGTTATGTAATACTATAAGCTTGGCCGTCGTTATCGCCGAGCCAAGTCATCAGCTGCCATGTTGTAGTGTTTAGTCAATGCCAGCTGTCACGTGAGCCACGCATTTGGCCTGGCGAATAGAGTTATCGGACATAATCAAACTCTAACTCAAAGTAAAGTTTGGGCTGTTACCCCACACCCCAGATGGCGCGGAGGGTTCCGCAAGGGCACACGACAACGACGACGACAACGACGACAAATTACATGAACGAGCGATAACATGTGCATGTGGTTAATGGATGATAGTAGCTCGAGTAGCATGAAGGTGGCGTATCTTGTTTGTACGTGGTGGTTGCACGAACGGAACCGGCAGGGGGGCGTGTGTGTATTACATAACAAGTGTCGGCGGGGCGGCCTAGCGGATCGACGCCGCCGATGCTTTTTTTTGGGGGCAGCGAATCAAACTGGCTCCGATTACGTAAAAGTGCAATTCCCCAGACTTTTGCTTTTTTTTCTTTTTTTGGCGGAGGCGGCGGGGCGTCTTTTCATATTCGTTCCATGTACATATATATATATATTGCATGCATTCACTGTTTTGACCATTTGGCACTGGTTTACTTCAAGAACCAACGCCCGACCACAGATTAAATAACTACGGTTTTTGTATTTGGTATTTTTCGAAT
Source organism: Lipomyces japonicus (assembly GCF_038497905.1). Lineage (NCBI taxonomy): Eukaryota > Fungi > Ascomycota > Lipomycetes > Lipomycetales > Lipomycetaceae > Lipomyces > Lipomyces japonicus. The sequence continues at coordinate 51,122 of NW_027117860.1, forward strand.
TTTGCATACTTTATTTTTTTTTTTTAAGAATATTCGTAATCATGCCTGACGGCGCGCAAGCTTGGTGAGTTCTTTTGCGTTCATCAATGCTCTGCACCGCTTCCGAATGCCGCTAACCCTTGATTTTGTTGTTCAGGAAAATGATAAAGCCACCCGGTTCACAAATTGGCCGCATCGCTCAGGCCTGTGATCGGTATGCACATACATATATACATATATACATATACAACACAACTTTAAAAACTAACATGCAAATTTTTTATAGGTGTCGCAGTAAAAAAGTACGCAGTTTGTTCAAGATAAAGACAATTTATTTTACAATTTGTCTAATCATTTTTTTTAGATTCGATGCGATGGCAAACGTCCTTGCTGCACGCAATGTCAAAATGTTGGGTTTGAATGCAAAACTTCGGATAAGCTCTCTCGACGAGCTTATCCTCGTGGTTATACTGAATCACTTGAAGACCACATCAGGCAACTTGAAGACGAAAACAAAAAACTAAAGGACCAGCTTGACATTCAAGATGATAAAATGGAGCTCTTGTCCCGGGTCGATTCATTATCACCATCCGCTCCGGCTGCTCCGTTAACCGTGTACTCTTCTAATCGCAAGCGCCTGCATCGTCATCGGTCGAGGGAGCCATCACCAATCAGATTCCATAATATCGAATGTGATTCTGATGATAACGAAACTTTTACCGTTCACGAACTACGCAAGCTTAACATTGATGGCACGTTTGAAGGCGCGTCGTCAGGTCGCGCGTTTGTCGAGATTTTTCAAGACAAGATTTCATCAAAACCTGGCTCGCTTGCCTCGCTTGCCTCGCTTGCCTCGCTTGCTGGCAGCCTCTACAAAACTGTTGACTTATCATCGGCCTTGCCTCGATATTATTTTGACATGCCATCATCGTCATCATCATCGTCACCATCTTTACCTGCACTCCCTCCAAGGTTTCTCACCGACCAATTGGTAAATTTTTTTTTCAAGGATTGGCATCCGTTGTTCCCAATTTTACACATGCCAACGTTCATGACTGATTACGAAAAGGCGTTTAATGCTTCAACCTTGCTGGGCAGGGAAGAATTTCTCGTTCAACTCTATCTCGTGCTTGATATTGCCTCTCGTCACTTGCTAATATCTGGCGCTACTGATGCTCATCCTGCCTACGAGCGACATTGGAGGCGATTGTTATCCACCATCCAGCATCGCAATTCACTCACAACATTGCAATCAATCGTGCTGGCCGAACTTGACATGTTTTGCGCCGGCCAGTATTCTGACATGTGGCAGTTTAAAATGCAGTCTACCGGCATGGCGCTTCGTCTTGGATTGAACCGGTCACACAGGAGTTTAGTGTCGATCAACAGCATTCTTGAAAACGAAATGAGGCTCAGGTTGTTTTGGATCGTGTACGTGTTGGACCGTTTTTCGTCCATGGTAATGGGATTGCCCTCAATCATTCGTGATGACCACATTACTTGTGCTTATCCCGCCGACGTGGATGACGAATTTTTGACCGAAACCGCCATTCTTGCCGTGCCACCTGGTTCTTTTACAAAATTGTCGGCTTCGTTAGCATTATTCAAGTTTAGTCGCGTGCTGACATGCGTGATTGATGACATTTATGCTCCAATCACGTCACCTTGTCGTCCGTACCGTACCGTGTTTGAACTTGAAGACAAGCTAGACGATTGGAGGAAAGAATTGGCACCACATTTAAAATTTGATTTGGTTAATGGATCACCTCATGTGAATTCTGCAAATTTGCATGCCCGGGCTCCGTTACTTTTTTTGGTTTATCACCTAGCCCGAATTCAAATTCATCGGCCCGTCATGCCAACCACGGATCAAGACAGGACAAAAAGTTCGGCATCCATCTTGGCCGCCATTGATTCGGCCAAAAATATTATTTGGTTATCAAGTCATATGAAATCTCATGCCATTTCATGGACCATGTGCTTGAACGAGGCCAAGTGTGTGTTGGATTGCGGCTTGTTGGTATTGTTTAACGGCATGGATTACCCCAAGACAGGCGGGCTTGTCCGGGACACTCGGGCTATTATTCGCAAGTGTCTTGACAGGATTGATGGTCGTCCGGGAGTTCCGCTGAGTGATTACAAAGTGTTTGAAAAAATTTGTTATTCGGTTCTTGAAATGGAATCGTCTGTTGTGAATAACTTGGATAAGCCAGACCAACAACAACAACATCAACAACAAACCGCTAACGTCACAATCAAAAAGGAAGATGAAACCCGGGCAGCCATGATGATTCCACACATGCCGGCATCATGCGTTCAATCGCCCGATAGCGACGTTTTGCAATGGGCAATCGCACAACACCAGCAATTGCAATATCGAAATTCTTCCGTGTTGTCATCATCTCGACGTGCCACCGTTTGCGGTGCTGACTTGTCCGAACATCATGACACGGAACTGGAATCGTTGTTTGCTTTGATGGACAGAAGCGTGGGACCAATCCACAATCATCATGATGATCATCATTCCCATTGTGCCAACAGTAAGAGCACGGCCAGCGTTCCGATGGCAACTTCAGACGTGATGGCGACCGTTTCGGACTTGTTTAGCAATACCTCGGCAGAGATTTACAGGGCATTATCAATTAATGGGAATTACGACGCCGCCATAAAAACGCCACCGCAAGCCGCCGTTTCTCCAGATCATCATCATCAACAGCAGCAGCAGCAGGCTTGCTGTTCATCCATCGCTAGCACGCACAGCGCGCCCAGTGTGGCTAGCACTTCTACCACGTCAGCTAACAATGATGATTCATGGAACATGTGGTGGGAAGATTTATTTTCAAGTAGCGAATCCACGGCTGAATCAATCACGCCGCCTAGTATCAATCACGACCAGCAGGGACAAGTAACAGCAAAAACAGCAACATCATCATCATCATCATCATCATCTTCATCATCATCATCATCATCATTAAATCTCAAGTCCAAGGTATCATCATTATCACCTGTTCATGAGCCATTAGTTACTGCGTCCAAATGGGATGCCATGAGTTGGCTTACGGAACAGAAAACCAAGGTGTCTTCTAAAGTTTGAATTTTTTATTTTTTTTTTTTCTTTTTTGTATTTGTATTTGTATTTTTACGGGGATTATTTAGTAAAAAAAAAATCAGGCAATTGGAACACAAGGCGACAAGGAGTGTTGGTTGTAATATGGAAAAGGCAATGTGTATTATGGGTTGAGGGAGTCGAGGTTGATCATGTCTTTTATTTCATGCTTTTTTTTTCTTGCTTTTATGAGTTTTTTGGTTGATGATTTGATTACTTTTAAAAAAAAAATACGATTAATAGAACGAGGTTCGTTCAAACTTACTTTAATCACACACAGAAATATAAACAACGCGCGAACGCCAAGGGTATATCAAAAATTTAAAAAAAAAATATAAACTAAAATTTGAAGTGTCCGGGCCGACGAAAAGCCCAAAAGTTGATTTGCAGAATTGAAACCCGGTTTTGGTATAAATTATCCTTGAAAGTTTTGTTTTGGCCCGTTTCATGTCTGGCTTGACTCTTTTTAAAAAAAAAACTGACAACATCGCAAGATAATAACCAGTCATCAATTGCGTTTTTTTCAGACAAATTTTTTGTTTGCACAAAAAAAGGCAAGCAATTTTGACAATCAATACTCATTATGTTTCGAGAGATGGGCGTGCAAGATAGATTTGCTGATCTAAAATGCTGTCAAAAATTAATAAGATGCTTGCCCGATGTGCAACGTTGCGGGTCAAACAAGCCGAGTTGGCAGAGTGTGCTTGGTTGGTGAGCATGCACGCGCTCAAAACACCACATGATGAAGGCGAAAACGTGTAGAAGCACTTGTGTTCGACGTCAAAACACATGCATCTATTTTTTTGCCCATGTTGCCGCAATTTGGCCATCCTGACAGCAATCTCATGATTGGCTTGAAAGTTTCTGTGAATTAACGGTATACAGTAATCCATCATGCCGGTCACGTTCGGGATGCCAAAACCTCGAGAAACAACGGCGACGGCAAGTAGTCGTTTTTAATAACCTCACCAGGACTGGGAGGGTAACATTGCCAGTCTTGAATCGGTTAAGTTCGGCGGGTGCATGATTGAGAGCTTGATTCGAGATAATATGATCCGTCTCATAATCAGCAGACACGCTGTGAAATCCTGGCATCTCTTGAGCTGTACACCCTGACCCGAAAATCACTTTGCGCATTCACCGCAACTGGTAATTTTGAGCGAAAATCTTGACCCGGGCCCGCCATTGTTTTAATAAATGGCTGAACTTTCTAAAATCACCCCACTTTTGCATCCATTGTCTAGTCTCTATTTTAAATTACCACAACAGACGGGGTCACGTACATATCTAAAACAACATCGTGGTGTAAGTAATCCCACAATGAAATGCAATCATAATATGCCATGTCGTTCAGCACAAAACTCTCTAACTAAACGGCGGCAATCCATTAAGTCGGGGTTCTATTCGCGCCAAAAACACATCTAATCTATCACATGTAGACCCGTCCGAACGCACAAAACTTCTTGTACGTCCGATCGCATTCACGCAATAAATCAATCAAATCCAAATTGTTTTGCTTCGACCACGCTATCATATGATAGAGAATCGTTATTGTTCTATTGTTGTTGTTGTTGTTGCAATCGCGGCTCCTCGTGTCCGTGAGGGATTGCAAGGATCTTCGATGCAATCAGCGAACAATGGCAAAACCCCAATGCTAACCATGGTTGGTTTTTGCAACAATGGTAAACATGTCTTCACGTGTTTGACGAATCTCGACATTTTTTCTTGCAAATTTCACATTCGTAATCTTCCCATTTGCTGGCCCACTCCTCACATGGAAAAGCCATGCTTTCTCTGCAATGATTACGTACGATTTCGTCAACTCGTAACAAGTTATTTAATGTTAATCACGACATGGACGAATGCCATTACATGTTTGAATGAGTTGAAGAGCCAAATAAATAGCCGTGGCAAATATATTCATGCTTTCTGTCACTTCGGGCTGCGGCTTTGGCTTTGGATGTAATGCCATGTCTACTTCATAACGTAACCCGTGCTTCTCTCATATGGCAACTGAGTAGCTCTCCGTCGCAGATCAAACAGCTCTTTGTCCAAATTAGACAGCATTCGCTTTTTGCATTGCAAATGGCTGTTTTTCTGTTTTATTCTAAAACAAATGAGTTAGTTATAGATAATTACAGAATAAAGCAAGGTGCGTGACGTACTGTCTCCGACTTGCTGAATGGAGCGCATTTGGCCGCTTCCATTCTTTCAGGCAAAATAGGAGTTTGAAACACATTTGACCATAATAATTTGGACAAAGAGCTGTTTGATCTGCGACGGAAAGTTACTCAGTTGCATATTCGAGGAAGGACGGCCACGTTATGAAGTAGACGTAGCATTACATCCAAAGCCAAAGCCGCAGCCCGAAGTGACAGAAAGCATGAATATTTTTGCCACGGCTATTTAGTTTAATGTAAGATCACGCTGCTGGTATGTGACTGTGTGAACGTAATGTGAACTAAACTTAGGATGCCCGACAAGAAAGAAAGCATTGTGCGCGTTTTCGTTTTGTCTGGGAGCAAAACGTGAAAACAACGCGACAAGACAAAAAACATAAAACATTCAATATCACTTTTTGCTAAGGCAATCTGGCTCTTGCTAAAAAAAAAAAAAAAAAAAATGTTATTTTTTTAAAATTTTATTGTTTTAAACCGAGAAATTTTTAATAGGGCTGGCTGTTCTATGTTGGCTGGTCATGATGGGTTTGATGATGCGATATCGTCGACCGGCTTGATTTAACGTGGCCGATAATTTTTACACGATACGGTCGACGGTATCGAGCAAAAATCTCAAAATTATCGAAACAGTTCTAGCGATTTATACCAATTGAATAACAAATCTGCGACATCTTTGTACATGTATGTGCTACTCGAGTTGGGACAACGTGCAATCTGCAAGTCATTGGATTAGATAATTTCTAGTTAGGCGCATTGGAAGACATTATCTGGTTGCGCATGAATACGTGACCACGTAACATATTTGGCGGTACATGACTGTGCATAAAGTAGGAAAGCTGGATAATATATAATAATGAGGTTCATTTTTTAGATGGTTCAGTCTGAAATGGATTGCAACACCTTATTTTCATCACCTACATGGGCTTTGGCCATCACTGTGATTACACACTGGAAATATTGCAAGTAATGATGATGATGATGATGATGATGATGATAAAAATAATAATTTGTTATTCTCCTTTTACTTTTTCCGGGTGTCGCACCCCGCAGTCTCGACTTTACCTTCACCCCTGCAGATGCACCTAGAGTTCCTTCTCAACCTGACTCAGCAGGATGGTGGTGATTTTTTTTCTGCTGTCCCAATTGTGCTGACCAATGAAGTCGATGACGCTCTGCTTACGGCCACGAGTGTAAGTGACGATCCTGACACCCGTCAGTTTTTGCCTCGCAATCTGTTGTTTTTAATCTACGTGCGGATGAGACTGAGCGTCTTGAAGAGCTTTTGCGCAGGTGTTGTTGTTCACGTGCCCTTTATACGATCGCAACCGCTGAATGTCCTCGGCAGATCGACGCGCCTCCTCTCTGCGGCATTCCCTGCTTTGCTATTCAACCGGTGCTGCTGACTTGAAGGAGTGTCGCGATATCACAGTCACGACGCCGGAGCATGCTGTGCATGCGATGCGATATAAGGGCGGCAGATTCGGTCGTCATCCGCGATGGCGATTTGCCCTCTACAACCTCCGGCTTTGATCCATGGCGTTCAGTGGTAGTCGTTATTGGCTACGGTCGCACCCAGATGTTGTTGCCCTCGACGCCGAGGTTCTGGTCAAGCGTCTGCCGTTGCAGTCTGAGGACCCTCTGCTGCGAAATGTATATAAGCAGGCCAATAATATTCAAGGCACGGGTCCTTTCTGCAATACGCTGGAAACTGGTACTGGAAAAGGTCTTAACGCCCCTGCTTAACGTTAAGCTCTTTTACTATCGGTACGAGTGGCAGTCTCGCTGCAGTGCTCACGTCGATTGCATTCTCTGTAACAAACATGGAAACTATTGCCGACTTTAGGCCAAGTCATGACATCACCATGCATGAGCCAAAAATGCATGAAATGACTCACATTGGGCGTACACGTGGGCAAGTGGCAAAGTGGAACGGAGGAATGGAGAAGTGGAGGAGTAAAGAAATATAAGAATGGTTGTTTGTTCATTTGTTTTGTCGTCAAGTAATAAGTTATTTGTTTATCGTTCATAAACTGTTGTTCATTACTTACCGTGTCGTGCTCTCGTATCGTTTTATTCTATTGTCTCGTTATCGTTCCGCCGTCGCCGTTACATTCTCTAGGTCGAGGGGTGCTCCGCCTATGAACATTTCATCAAACGAGTCCAGGGCCGCGTTTTCTAAGTACCGGGTCTCAGGTCATCACCGCGGAACAACCCGAATCCGAGTCGTCCTGCAGACGCTAGAAACCAGTCTCACTGCCGTTTCACATGGTTCACAACTCGGCCTACATGTCTCCACAAGCCGTACTGCTCGCGAACGAACCCCCAGACCAACGAGTGACGGTCTGGCTATCCGCGCCCTGTGGCCGACCATGCTTCCGTCAACAAGTCTATCAAGGGTCGGGGTCGGTTTGCAGCGAAACGGTATAACGAATTGGTGTAGCCGCATAACACAGCCATTATTTTCGCTTGGATGGTCCCACTTTGATATTCAGCCCAGTATCAGCATGCAGGCCCTCTTAAACTATCTCGTCAAGTACTGTTTCCAAGCCCGAGAAGCAGTCGGCCCATGTTAAAGAAATAGTATCCAAGTTTAGCGATCCCCTTAACCCCAATGATCCGGCTTTGTCTGCTGTCCGCAAGAACCCCGGTCAGCGTGATGTGTCTGCCCAGGAGGCCTGTCATATCTTGCTTGGCGTTCGTTTGACCCTTGATTGCCGTCCATTCGAGGCCCAGGCCAAGCCCATCGACTTTTAAGAAGCTGATCTTGATACTGCCTGGCTTCGTGGTGGAAAGTCTTGCGTCCGGCGATACGGCCTGAAAAAGCGGGGATGACTCTGTTGGAGTTGGTTGAACAGTACAGCATATACAGTTACAGACCATACACTGGCCCGAAACATGTCATCCGTTTCTGTCCGCGCTACTCGTCAACGCCTACCGACCCCGATTATATGAAATATTGCCGTGCCAAGTTCATGCTGCATCATGTATTTAAAGACCTTAGCGAACTACTCGCCTTCGACGGGGCCGGTTTTGATTCCTTTGATCGTGCATATGAGTACTCATATAAAGCCGGGCGATAGTCCAGGTAGACTATAGTAAGAATAATATATATTACGTACAAATAGATAATAATGTGAAAACGGTTGTTAAAAAGACATTTTTCTGGCTTTCACCTCAGCTACGTCGCGTGTGAGTGTCCCTTGTATTGGACGTTATAAAAGGGGCATGAATTTTAAAATTGGAAAAAATCTAGCGTAGGCCGGAAATCAACGTATGTGGCAATCGTACCATGGACTTGTCGTACCGTATGAGATACATGCAGATAATCAGTATAGCACTACTGTGAGCATTTGTCATCGGTTTGACGGGCGATTTTCAACAGTTCTGTCATTATAGACCGCTTTCATCCAATCAGGCGGAGGAACGCAGGCATCGATTCATTTAAAGCAATCGGTTTATCTTTCCCAGGCTCATGCCTAACAGCTAAGTTGTAGTCACGCTCATAAACATAACGCGTTCGTTACGCGTTTCTTGCGCGTGCGCGTTTGTACGTCACAACGCGCCACGCGACGCGCGACGCACAACATGAACGTGTCAAAACGAAAACAAACCGACTCATTTCTTACACTGCTTTTAGCCGCTTTAATATACTGAACTCAAAAATGTGTAAATTCAATCAAAGTTAAACGTTTTTTTTTTTTTTGCCCCTGTCACGTTTCCCGTTTCACTGGGGCCAAAACTGATTCAAAATCCAACTTGGTTTTCTGTTTTACAAACAAATGGAATTAATTGACACGCTTTTAATTTTAAAAAATTTCAAACGCTTGTCCGTGTTGCGACCGGAGTAGCTGAATAAAAAAAAACACAAGAGTCAGTCCATTTGAGTTCTGCTTTGACCCCCTTGACGCGGTGGTTGGAATGTTTTACTACCCACTTACGGGATCGCGTTACAACCCCTGCTTCGAACCATAAAAATAATTTCTCACGATTAACCGGTTACTTGCTCAAACCCCCTGTCTTATTTCGAATCATGTTCAAAGCCGTTCGGACCTATTTTGTTAAAAGGGGCCCAAGGTCCCTTTGCTTTGATTATTTTCTATTTGTTCGGTTGTAGTCAAACGCATTCGCTCGGTCTTTTTTTTTTTTTTGGTTTGCCGTTCCTGCAGATTGCATAGTATTCTTAAATCATCAAAAACCGACCCAATTCAAATCATGAGGCTGTTTTTGCTCACATTCTTTTCATTATTACTTTCACTTACTCATTGGGTTGCTGCTTATTCAGATTCGTCATCTGATAACGTGGTTGTATATTGGGGTCAAGCTTCTGCTGGTTCTCAGGAGTCATTGGCTTATTACTGTGCAAGCGATAATGTCGACATCGTGGTGCTTTCATTTTTGACTACTTTTTTCGGATCCGATAATTCGCCGGTTGTTAATTTTGCCAGTGCTTGTACTAGCACATTTTCTGGAACTGATTTACTTCAATGTGATCAAATTGCGTATGTTCCTATACATGTATATGATTTCCCTGTTGTGGTCTAATATCTTTGAACAGACAAGACATTAAAACCTGCCAAAATGCTGGAAAGAAAGTTTTGCTTTCGCTTGGTGGTGCTGCGGGATCATACGGTTTCACGTCTGATTCGGAAGCAGAATCGTTTGCCACAACGCTTTGGCAAACGTTCGGCGCAGACACGTCGGCTTCGGTTAACCGTCCGTTTGGTGACTCGGTCGTGGACGGATTCGATTTGGATATTGAAAACGGCAATTCGATCGGTTATGCTGCGCTGGTTACCAAATTACGTCAATACTATGCCTCATCCTCTGGTACTTACTACGTATCAGCTGCCCCGCAATGCCCGTTCCCTGATGCATCGGTTGGCGACGCGTTGGATAACGCTTATTTTGATTTCGTGTTTATTCAGTTTTACAACAACTACTGTGGCGTTAATAATCAGGCCCAATTTAATTATGACTCTGATTGGCAAGCCTGGGTTGATTCCACGTCACAAAATAAAAATGTAAAGTTATACGTTGGCGTTCCTGGATCGAGTTCGGCTGCTGGTTCCGGCTACGTGACGCCTGATGTGTTGGGAACATTGATTGGTGCAATTACTGACAAGTCTAACTTGGGAGGCGTCATGATTTGGGATGCATCTCAAGCGTTCACTAATCAGGTTGATGCAAACAATTTCATTACCGATATTAAGTCTGTGTTGGCCGGAATTTCATCTTCGTCATCTACTTCATCTTCAAACACTCAAGTTTCGAGCTCATTAGGCGGTGGGTTTGTTGCCGATGCGGATGCTGTTACTTCAACTGTCACTGCAGCAGCAGCAGCTGCTGCTGCTGCAACCGTTGAGTCTATTACCTCAATCGGTGGTACATCATCTTTTGGATTCCAAAATCTTTACGTGACTGCAGTTCCAACTTCGGCCGTGGCTGTTGCTGTTGCTGCGTCTGTAGTCACCGACGTTCCTGTTGCGACTCCGTCATCTGCTCAACCCACGCAACAAGCTGGTTGGACCACATCACTGGCATCCGTTATCGTGCCAACTACCGCACCAGTTCAGGTTTCGACTCCAATTTTGAATCCTACTACTGCCGTGATTGCTGAAGCTGCAGGTTTTACTTCTTCCTCGTCTTCGTTTTCGTCCTCGTCAGTATCGGCATCATCTACGTCGCTCGACCCCTGGACATCGACTGTTACCATCCAAAACAGCTATTTCGTGACCGCGACTGAATTTCAATACCAAACCGTCACATATTACTCAACCGTTCCACACGTCGCATTCACGTCATCGCCAGCGCCGGTGTTATCTACACTTGTGTCCAGCGTGGTGGCCGCTGCCTCATTCACCACATCGACCTCGCAAGCTGCCGCGGCTTCGTCATCCATTACCGACTCAAACGTGACTGTGGTTAATGATGATTCCAATACTAACGTGCCGGATTGCTCTGCGTTAACCGGCACGGCATATGCGGCATGCCAAAATGAATATTTCAAGACCATAACCTCGACTGCTGCTTGCTCTCAGGGCGCAATCGCATGCGTGCAGGGCAAGTTTGCCAAGTGCGACAATTCGGTTTGGATCACGTTCGAATGCCCATTGGACACGATTTGCACTGCCTTACCTAATGGTGACGAGCAACTTGTTATCGTTACTTGTGATACCGAGGATGACGTGGCTAGAATATTTGGAACCGCCACTTCATCAAAGGTTAAGCGACAATCCTCAGTCACTCGTCATCGTCATCGTCATCATAACCATAGGCGCAGAAATGGATTTTAGAATTGAATTTTTTTTTTTAAAAGTTCAACATTTTGGTTAAAATTATTTAAGGGCCGGTAGTTTGGGGAAACAAAAAAAAATTTTGATTCTGTTTTTGGGTACTTGCATTTTTTTTTTTTTTAATGATTTACGATTATGTATGAACGATATTTATGACATTTGCGATGCTTTGATTGATTTTATTTATTTTGTTTCTTCTTTTGTACATATTACTAAAACGAGACTCTTTGTGTTCTCGAATATAACGAACAATTTTTTTGCATTTTTTTTTAAAAATACAAGTAATAACCAAATACCATACTCCGTAATTCTTTTGTTTCTTCATCTTCTTCAAACATGGGCTTCCATTTTTCTTCAAATAATTTTTCAACCTTGAATCCATACGACGATTTCGCAAGTTCAAAAAATTGCAAGTCTCGATCAAACAACCAAGGCCGGTGAGGCGTAAACACGACAAAAATTTTGGCCTGCTTGTTTGAACGTGATAATGCGTTGGTACATGTTTTTAATAACTTGTCATGTTCGGAATGATTAAACACAACGTCGGACAAGATTATTAAATCAAACCCGTCAGCTGCCTGATCCAGATATGGCTTCGTGATTGTGGTCACGTCATCGCCCCATACGTACCCTGCCACGTTAAATACTCCAATGCCATAGTCACCGAGTGCATGATCAACATTGTACTGAATATTTTCAAGTAATTCCGGTTCCGGATAGTCAGTAATCACGACCTTGCTGGCGCCGTTAATGCCACTTATAAACGACGGCAATCCGGCACCGGCACCAACTTCAAGCACGTTCTTGTTTAAAATTAATTCCGCACCATGACGATCTAAATAATTGGCACTAGCTTTTGAAGCATTCCATAATAAATGACCCCATAATGGTGACTTGCCAACTAACCTAAGCGTAATCCTTGAAGGCCTATTGAATCAATTAATAAAATCACCAGGCAGTTTAAAAAAAAAAATCAACTTACTCTCCCTGTTTAACAAGTTTAGGAATTCGATCATATGAATCAAACGATGGAGGAATTTCTGGTTTATAATAACCTTCCGGTTCTTGAAATAATTGAACATCAACATCACCACCACCATCTTCTTCATCTGATGCGAACATATTGTAAACTTTCACTTTTATTTTGTTTTTTTTTTCTTCCTTTCTTTCTTTCTCTTTTTATTATCTATTTGTCTTAGTCTAAATATATATCTACACAAATTATTCAAGAAAAAACCCAGAAAAAAAATATATATATTTTTTGGTTTATTGACAACAACCAGCATCGGCATCCGCAAATCAAAATTTTCAGGGGCAGGCTTTAAACGTTATTACGTGATTGCTGATGTAATATTTCAACTTTTAATTGCCCGGTTCAAAAAATTGAAAAGTGCTGTTAGCATTTGCTATGCATGCAAGTTAAAAAAAAACAAAAAAAAAGTCAAATGGTAGTGGGTACAGTAATAAAATGTGCAAAAAAATTTAAACTCATTTGTCCAAAAGTATATTGAAAAACAATTTAAAGAAATACAAAAGCAAAAACATGTACAATAAATTATTTTCTACCTTTCCTACTTGGTCTTGCATTTTTTTCTCTTCTCTTGTCCTTAAGATTTCTTGCTTTCCTAATTTCGAACGTGGATTTGAGCTCGCTTTGTGCTCCAAACCCACCGTTTCTTGTCTTGGCTTCGTTAACCCTCTTTTGACGATTTCGGAAATCATCTCTATATTTATCTGCAGCTTTCGGTTGCTTCTGAGTCTGATGACGATATCTTTTTTCTCCTCTGCCGGGCAAATTCATGCTATCTGCCGCATTTTCAAAATCGCCCACCCGGAATGATGATTTTGATTTCTTGTTTGCAGCTTTCCAACTCTCGAACCGGCCTGATTTATACGAAGCTGGTAATCTGACACCGTTCTCGCCTCGAATCATTTTGCCCTTCTTTCCACCTTTAGTCGCATCTTCTTCAAAAGCATTCCTGGTTATGTATTTCTTTTTCTTTGAATCCCATTTGGTAAACTTGGTACGGTTACTGCCAATGATTCCAGATCCTTGCTTCAACGGGTCTTCATTAACTAGATCAAATGATGCCGATGCTGCACCATCCATAAAAGACGTAACCGACGTAGACCCAATATTAACGCCAAATCCTCGATCTTGAGCCATTTCGCTAGGCGCGTAGTGAGAAATATAATGACTATCATCTCTAAAGGACGATTTTTGTTTTTTGGTCGATGTCGAACTAATTTCAGCACGCTTGCGCTTACCGTTTAACTCGGGCACGGTTCGAAATGCTTGCTTGACTTCGTCTTCGTTGGCAGAAGACAAATCAACCGCTTGCTCCTCGTCGTTGTTGATTCCGTTAATATCGTCATCAGCCAATTCGTCTTCCACGTGGTTAAGCATGCCTTCTTCTGTTTGTTTTTTGGCATGTTTCTGAATAGGTGCAACTTGAATGCGTCTGCGTTTCATTAAACCAGCACTTGATTCTGCATTAACGCCACCTTTTCTTGTTAATTCAAAAATTGTTTCTGATGGTCTAAACTTGGATAACCTTTCAAGCATGGTTTCTCTTTCAACTAATTTATGACTGTTAAATAATGGGTTAAGTAAATCCCACCCTCTGGCTGCTACTTCTTTTGCACGTTTGACGCTCTCTTTGGAAGCCGAACCTCGAGTCTTTAAATAAAGCTTCTCTCCTTTGACTGCGACTTGCAACATTGATTGCAAATCAAAATCTTTTATCAACGCGTTCTGAACATCTTCGCAAGATCGTTCAAGTTCATCACGAGGGAAACTTCCAATGGCCATTAATTTTGTAAAATCAATCTCTTCTGGAGCTTTACCTTGTAGTTGGGAAGGCACTTGTAACGGTTTGCCCAAAAATAATTCGAGATCAAGCAAATATGGTAGCTCTGATTCCTTAATTAATGAAAACGCACGACCACGCTTACCGGCTCGCGCGGTACGGCCGACCCTATGCACGAATACCTTGGGTGATCCGGGGAACGCATAGTTAACCACATTAGCCAAGATTGGAATATCAATACCACGAGCAGCAACGTCGGTAACTACCAGGATGGATGTGTATCCTGCACGGAACTGAGCAAGTTGGTCGCGTCGTGCATGTTGATCAAGTGAACCATAAATATACGAGACCGCGTACCCAAACGCGCGAAGCAAAAATGTGACGTATTCCACATGATGTTTTGTCTGAGTGAAAATAATGGTTGCATGTGGTGAAGTTGCTTCGTTACCTTTAGTCACAAAATCTTTCTTTTTTTTCTTCTTCAACTGCTTTTTTTTATCATCGTCGTCTGCGTTGTTGCCGTTATGTTCGTCTTCCGCATCTGAGTAATCAGATTTCCAACCTTGCAGCCTTCGCGGCATATCTTGAGCAATTGGCATGTTAATAACCGATCTTAATAGCCATACTAATGAGCCGTCAAGTTCGGCTGATTTGATACTAAAAAAAAATAATTCTAATTCGTCTGAAACTTTTGTATCCGCATCTAATCGAACAAGAACTGGATCGGTCAAGCCAGCTCGAGCAAACTCAACAAGTGATTTTGGAAGAGTTGCAGAAAACAATAACGTCTGTCGAGTGGGTGGAAGATTAGCTAAAATTGAAGAAAGCTGAGTTTGAAAACCAAGTTCGAATAATCTAGAATATTAAGTTAGTCCTTGAAAATACCGTTTTAAAAAAAAAAAAAAAAAAAAAAAACTAACCGATCAGCTTCATCAAATACAATATATTCAACCGATCTTAAATCTAGATCCATTTCCACCTTCAAATGAAGAAATCTGCCAGGAGTTGCAATGATAATATCTGGGTTACCCATCATCCAGCTAAACTGCTCTTCTAAACTATCACCACCAACAAGAAGAACACATTTGAGATCTGTACCCTTTGAAAAATCTTTAACAACTTTTAATGTTTGAAGAGCCAATTCACGAGATGGCGAAAGAATAACGGCACGGGCTCCGACTTTAGCTGAATGAGCCTTGAGCTTGTCAATCATTGGCAATACAAAAGCGGCAGTTTTGCCAGATCCGGTCCGAGCCATGCCAACAACGTCAAGTCCGTCAAGCACAAGCGGAATGGTTTTGCGCTGGATGGGAGTCGGGGTATTGTAACCCTTGCGATGAACGTTCTTGACTAGTAATGTCGAAAGACCAAGAGCATTGAACTTGCCCGGGTTAATTTTTTTTTTGTTTGAGCCATCATTACCAGCAACACTAACACCACCTGACGAAGGACGAGGCAAGTTTTTGAAAAAATCCTCATCATCAGAATCAGAATCGTCTCCAAATCGAGATTTTTTTTTCGCAGCCGATGGTTTTTTCTTTGCTATTGATGCGCCAAAGTTCTCGGGCTCATCGTCAAGGTTTGATTGACCAACCTGTTCTCTAAATGATGCAATCGCATTTGAAATGTCATATTCAGAATCACTATCTGACATGGCTCACAACTTGTTCTGCTTTTGTTGGACTAGGATGTGCAGTGTCGAGAATCAAATTTTGCGCTTGAAAGATTAAAATTTTTAGAAAACTCCCAACTGGCATCGCGCACTTCCAAAAAAAAAAACTCAGTTTAGATGTCCAAAGAAATTTGATTTGAAGGATTAAAATATTGATTTACACAGCATGAAATAATTAGAATGTAAATATAGTGAAAATTTATATTATAGATATTGTGTAAAGTAGGCTTGAGAGTACTCAGAGATTTGTGTTGATAGATCCGACACTTCATTTCGCAGCCCAATCCCACCCCTCAATCATGATGAAATATCAAATTTTTTTCAGCGCGTTCAGTAAATAATAAATCATGATTGATTCGATTAATTCAAAGTTGATTCAACTTGAGCATCAAAATAATGAGTGAATTGGATTTACCAGAACTACTATCTTTGCACTCGGTATCACTAAAAACAACGATTCCGTTTGGCGATCATGTCACTTCACAGCTTTCGCATTTAGCGTTGCAACCGGAACAGTTGCACACGATCGCAATCCGGTCGTTAAATGATTTTTTGCAAATCAACGTCACGGGTCCACAATTAAAGTATGACCCATTCAAATTACTATCTTTATCAGATTTATCCGAAAACGAGTTTACTAATGCATGCATTCGTGAACTTGAAGTTGACTCAGAGGAAGCATATCCTCATACTCAGGCACCTTACCTTCTTCTTCTATCAATCGCCATACTAGAGTTGTTGCGTTCACTGCCAGTTAAACAAAATAAAAAAACTCATCAATGGCTTGGTCGTGCATACACGGCTCATCAGAGCTTGCTAAACTACCCCACGTCAACCTTGCATGACAAAATTTTTGAAAACTTGGCCGCGGCCGTGCCTACTTCAGATACAGAACCAGGTGAAGCTGCCGAATACTTTTTGGAACTTGCTCAAGCAAACATTTTTTTTTCCTATGATTTTCGCACTCAAAAAGCTTTGCAAGATGCGACCAAAGCATCGGGATTTAAATTTCTGGTTACAGGAGTCAAGGCAAAGCGCACTAAATTCCAGCAAAGAGAAGTTTCCAACTTGGTTGTGTTGGCGAAATCATTTGCGGCCAAGACAAAAGAAATTGACCTGAATGCTAAGCAATTGTTGCCTAATTCGTTATTACTAAACTCAGAACTATTATTGGAGACTCCAGCGTTTGCCAACGTTGGAAGCACATCAGCCAATCATGATGAACAAAATATTCCACCAGAGTTATTAGATGAAGATCCAAATTCACCATCTCATCTTTCTGATGTGGATGCTTGTATTTTACTTTTAACAGCTTATCGATTAAAGGCAAATTCGCCGGCACAGAACCCTTTGGTTGCGGAACAACTATTGGCTTATGTTAACAGAGTCATTGCATCGTCCAAGACAACTGGCGATAGCCCCTTGTCTTCTGGATCAGTCAACTGGAACATTTTTTCTCGTGCTTTGTTCTATCGCAGTTTGTTGGAGTCTAATTCTGCCAAGACCGTGGAGCGTGGCGTGCTGCAATTGGCATCGTTGGTGGATGAACTAGGAGTGTCATCGGCTGCCACGTCAGTGGTTCATTCCGATTTAGACGGAGCATCGGCTGCCGAAAGGTTGCGATATATTTATCTTTTGCCTTTACTTCCGAGATGGAGAATGGATATGGAACTTGCTACTCAATATCTTTCTCTCGGCATGATTCGATCTGCGCAGGAGATTTATGAACGGTTGGACCTTCCAATTGAAAACGCTCTTTGCATGGCTGCTACAGGTTCCGAATCTGAAGCACTCGAATTGTTGGAAAATTACATTAAATCCGATCACGTTGACAATCCTCGTGCTCTTTCCGTACTTGGAGATATTACGGGCAAGCCGGAATATTGGGAACGGGCTTGGCAAGAAGGAAAGTACGCCGGAGCAAAGCGTTCACTGGGAGAATATTACTTCAAGCTTGGTGAACCCTTAGTTAGTGCAGCTCATTTATCGGATGCGTTGAAAAAGAACCCTATTAATCGCCAGGCTTGGTTTTTGTATGGATGTGCTGGTCTTGAATCTCAACAGTACGAACTTGCTGCGGAGGGTTTCACTCGTTGCGTGGCTATGGACAAGGATGACGCAAAAGCATGGTCGAATCTGGCCACGGCATTATTGCACCTTGGTAAAGAGACTGGCCAGTTAAAAAGTAAAGAAGCCATGTCCGCGTTATCTGAAGCATGCAAGTTAAGCCCTGAAGATTGGAGACTGTGGGATAACTTGGTTTCTGTATCTGCTCGTCTTGAAAACTGGACCACTTGTTTAAGAGCAACTACAAAAGTTATTGAACTTCGTGCCGATAAGGTCGGTGAAGATGCCATCGATCTTGCCGTGCTCAGAGTGTTGGCGCAGGCCTTGGTTTCTGAGACGTACGTGGTTGCCGATGAAGCGAACGGGCAAGAACAACAACAAAGGCGACCTTTTTTTGAACGTCAAGCTATTCAACTATTTACTGAGACCGTACCAAGGTTGATCACGCGCACTCCAGATTTATGGCAACTTGTGGCAAAAGTTGAATTATGGCGGAAACGGCCATGGGCGGCACTGGCGTCATATGAAAAGATGTTTAGGTTGGCGATGGCAATTTTTGAATCTGATGAGACAAACGAGGGTAAATGGGTTTCTGTGATTGATGCATGTGAAGCTTTGGTTGATGGATATACGAATCTTGGTGACTTGCCTGGGCGGCATGGTGGTGAAGAAGGGGATGAAACCCAGGTGGTTTGTAAAGATTGGAAATGGAGAGCGAAAAGTACAGTCAGGTCATTAATTGCAAAGGGCAAAAAGATATGGGAAGATGCGAATGGTTGGGATAGACTTGTTGAAATCAGAGATAATTTAAAGTGAGCAAGACCCAATACATTTTAAAAAAAAAAATTAAAAAAAAAAAAGTGCTTTAATACATTTTTTTCCCTCTCTTAATAACAATAAAAGACAAGATGATGGAGTTATATATCTTTTACATCATACGCCAATAGTCATTCTTTTCCCGTGACCTCAATTATTATCTTGTTCCTATTTTGTATAAGACAAAAAAAAAATCCAATACGGAAATAATAATCACCCCCCGCTGTAAATTAATTACTCGGCCTTGTTGGAAGGAGCTTGAGTTGGAGCAGCCCTAGAAATTCCATGCAACGCCGTCTTGGCCTGTTGCCAACCATTCTTTGCAAACGCTGGGACAGATGGATGAGCAATGAGACCGTCGATTCTAACTTCCCAATTTCTAATAGCCAGCTTTGTAAACGCGGATTGTTCAAACCTGAATCGAATGAATGATCCGTACACGAGCAACGAAATCCATGAACCCTTTCGAAAAAGCAATGCATTGAAAAATAAACGAACTAAAAGGAAAAGTTCAAGATTTGCAACCAAAGCAGTAAATTTGTCGTTATAATTGTCGACAAATGATTGAATCTTGGTTGAAAGAGGCGAGGTCGCCGGATAACCCAACGTAGGAAGAAGATTAGTACGTGTGTAGGTCAAGACATGGAAAAATGAGTACACGGCAAAAGGAGGAAGAGTGGCAAGCAAAGGCTTAGATACCAGCCAGAGCAGTGCAATCACAAGGTACTGAACATTGTCATCGCGCAGCAAAACTGTTGTCGTGGGAGTCACAGACTTGTAAGTTCTATAAAGAACAATACCATAAGTACCAATCACGGAAATATAAATCTCCTTGTACCAAAACCTGGCCCAGCTAGTTCCGGAAGAGAACTTGATATTCGACAAGACATAGAAAACAAATCCAATAACAACAAGTAAATGACCTATAAATTGAGATGTCAGATTAATCGAATTTAATAAATCACGCAACCAAGTCCGTACCAAAGAACCATGCAAATTGAAGAGTCTAAAAAAAAGGATTAGAATTTGAGATTCCAGCTAATTCATAAACAACGATGGCATACCTTCACGAGTTGTAACACTCTCTGTGACAAAGGGGCTGCTGCATTAGACGGAGGTGCCATCTAAAACAATAAGATCAGCATAATCAAATAAAATAAAACCAAAATAAACTTCTGCAATCGATAAATCTTGCGTTTATGTTAATTTCCGTCATCACTCTTGAGATCGTGTTTCATTTTGATCACCGAGATGACGACGATTGAAGCAACCACCATCAAAGACCGATTAAGATTGCAGGACTTTAAAACATTTATACATATATGAATGTATATATAAACGCCAAAAAAAAATACCTTTCACTTAAAACGTCTAACAGATTATTTAGAACAATAGATTTGAAGACCGGCAAGAAAGATGAAGTTCGAGAAAGAAGCTAAGTGAAGGAAAAGAGAAGAATGTGCAATATTACGTATGCGGTCACTTTACCCGGTTCTTAAATCACATCACGTGATTGACGAGCCGCACGATGATGTGATGTTTACCTTGCCTGCTTCCCCAACGACGGATGAATGATGAGGTTGAAATGTCTGCGTTGTTAGGTGTTCACCCTGCTCAGTTTTTGGCTGTGGTTGATATTCCAGAGTTTACGTGGGATGCAGAGTGCGTGGTGCTTTATGCTGACGTGCGCTCTCTGTGGTTAGGCAACTCGAGCGCCAGTGAGGAGTCGTTTGCTAAATATGTTTCACTGTTACCGGCATACGAGCAGCTGGCATTGAAAAAATATCATTTTAGAAGCGATGCGGTTCAGCATTTAGTGTCGCTTCTGCTTCAACATGCCGTGATTTCGCAACTGCAAGGCATAGCGTGGAAGGATTCGCGAATCACCAGGAGCACGTCAGGCAGGCCGTCATATCAAAGTGCCCGGTTTGATTATAATGTTTCTCATCATGGTGGCTTGGTTGCGATTGGTGTACGAACTGTGAATAGCAAGAGGATTGGTGTGGACATTGTGGACATTGACGAAGCTACAAAGAACTGGAGGTCAGGGTGGGAGAACGACTTCCACGACGTGTTTACAGAAAACGAGTACAAAACAATACTATCTGAAAGGGACTCCTATAAAATCAAGCGTCGACTCTTTACATTTTGGGCTCTTAAGGAGGCTTATACAAAAGCGATTGGCGTCGGTCTTTTATCAGACCTTAAATCAGTGGAGTTCACTAATGTTGGCGATATTGACGTTTCAGGGTTAGATCATTATTCCAAAACACTTTGTAAGGTGAATGGAGAACCGATAGATTGGAGATTTGAGTTGTTTGCATTGGAAAAAACCGTGATTATGGCGGTGGCTACGAGTAATGACGATTTGCTAGAAAATAAGACTAGTGTAAAGCTTATAAACTTGCAAGATATTATTAAAGCTGTTCATAGCGTCACATGATCAAATAATATTTTACATAAACATGTCAGCAATTCAATGCATAGACCCAGAACTAATCTCAATCAATAAATGAATTTATTGTAGTCATTGACAAGTTTGAGTAAAAAGACTCAAACTTACTGGTTACCCTGCCGACTCGCAGTGCCACGGATTTTTTAAACTTATTTGTTACGTCATAAATTATGTAATTTGTTATGAAATTGTTTAAACCAAAATAAATATTGCACTTGCTCAAAGTTGAAATTGGCATATTCTTTGGCGGCATAGCGAAAGGAATGTCATTTGTAAAGAACCAGAGGATTCAGGATGTTTTATCCGATCATCCGATCTTTAGCGGCTTGTTTAGCAGTAAAAATACTTTTGCAATCAACAGCAAGGTTGCCGCATCATTAAACCGACCGTTGCCGTCGTCATCAGGGCAAGCTGTGAACGGGATCAAGAACTTGCTCGTTGCTAGAGGAACAGATGTTTTCGTTGCTGTTGATGGTCAGATCAGATGCGCGAATTTGTCAAAACGGACCGATCTGATCAAGCTAGTGAATGTCTACAAGGTAAAGCCCGCTTCTTCACTGTGAGTTTGTAGGTTATTGATATTGAATGCAGGCGTTACACATTCCGAGCATCGAATTCGACATTAAAAACCTGGTAATCAATCAATCTGGAACTTTTTTGGCAATAATTGGCGAGCATGACATCGTTGTCACGTCATTACCGTCGCCTGATTTTACAACACGATCAGAGACGATCATTCACGTTCGGTAGGCAGCTTTGATACCCAGCAATTTTAAATTTTATTTTTGTGCTGATTTTTATTTGAAGGTATCGGAAACTGGGTGCGTTTGAAAATTGTAAAGTGGTTAAGGTCATATGGCATCCATTGTCACGAGATGACTCTGGGTTGGTCGTGCTTACGTCCGATAGCAGGATTTTGCTCTTTGATTTGACTGTCAGTCATGATGTTCCTGAAAGAGAAGTTGATGTCTGCAAAGACCAATTGCAAGGTTATTCGTTTGGCTTGTCAGATACGTCCGCGTTAGATGCCTCGTCGATCTGTTTTGGATCCGCTGACTATGGCATGGGTGAGATGCTGTTGTACATTTTAACAAGTGATGGAGATGTTTATGCATTATGCCCATTTATTCCTCGCAGATGGTATGTATTTTGATAGGCTTATGTGAACTATTCTTGTTTACTAATTTTTTTTTTTTTAGCGCCATAAGTAGATCAAGTTTATACCGGCTACTAGAATGGGTAGTGGCTGAAAGCAAAACTACTGATACGACCACAAGCCAATTTGAAAAATTTCGTAAACGTCAACAATTTAATTGGGTTACGGATTTGGTTTTGCAATCAGAAGATGCATCAAACTTGGCCGGTGTGTCACGGCGAACAAATAATTATGGCGAACTTGAAGAACTTGCCGTGTTCGATCGTCCTGATTTGCAGAAATTTTCAGAAAAGCTTCAAGGCCCGTGGTCGATTCGTCCGTATCCCAAAAATCTTTATAAATCAGGAAACGCAACCGATATTGTATCTTTAGATTCAGAAAATATTGGCATATTATTAATTGCTTATTCTGGTGGTAGGGTCAACATTTTCTTGCAAGATGAACCAGTAGGTGCACTGTGGACGTCAACTGCGTATGCTAGTGCGCTAGATGATGACTCTGAAGCGTTGACTGATAAAAGTCGCCTGTCGTTGCTGTTGTACGAGTCGCTTCTGCTAAACACTGGATTGGATGAAGATTCTTTATCAGATTATCCGTTTTGGTTTATCAACGGCCCGCCTCTGGAAGATTATATTTTTGTTAATTTTCAACACAGGGTGGTTAAGCTTGATATTAGTAATTGGAAACAACCTCTTTTAAACGCAGTGTTGAATCCAGCGCAAGGCGAGCAAGCAAAATATTTGTCAAAATCTCCGAGTACGGAAACATCGGTTCTGTATTCTTCTCTATTGAAAAATTCAAGTGATCAAACTTTGGCCGTCGCGGTATTAAATGATTTGCTGTCAGCTGATATTATTTTAAATCTTTCAACTACCGGGATTAACGCTTTTCAACTTGATGAATTCGCAGGATTGCAATCACCAGCATCGGAGATTAAAGATGTGAATCTGGCAAATACTGCGTCGAAAAATTCACTGCCTTATCACAATCTGCTGAATCCGCTTTCGATTGACATCAACAAGCTCAGTCGAGGGAGCACGGCAGAGTCAAAACTGTCCATCAAGAAAAAGCAAGCAAATTTTTCAATGACCGAACCGGTTCAAGTCTCGGAAGATTGCTTAAATTTTTTTGGTAGCGTGGCGGAAGTCATGGAAGAGGAATTGCAAGACGTGTATTTTGCTGGGTTTCAAATTCATCGCAGGCTAACCGAACAACGAGTTGAATTTAACAGGCAGGTATTGCAACTTGCTGACCTACAAGATCGCGTGTTGGAAGCGGCCAATAAATCGGTGACAAGTGCCGAAAAGACTGTTGAACGGCAGCAAGAGTTGAACGAGCGAGCGAGCAAGCTGTATCAGAAACTTGTTGATTCACAGGCACTGCCTATTAGTGATGCGGAAAAGAAATGGATTACAGAGTTGAACAGGGGAAAGCAAAAACTGTCTGAGTTTAAGGGACTGGCATCCAGAGGCAAGGCGGCGACTAATCAATCAGAAAAATTAATAAACATGATTTCACACCTGAAGGAGACTGAATTTGGCACGAATGCGACAAGCCGGATCACCGTGAGTGGATTGCAACCCGAAAGTATTCAATCATTGAAGGACATGTTGGAAAATGAATCCAAGATTGTGCATAAGACTCGGGCATCGGTTGAACGGTTGGCTGAGCAAGTTGACAATGAGTTTTCACATCTACAGCTTGATCCTATCATATGAACATGTAAATTATTAAATAAGAATTTTTTTTTTTAAAAAGAGACGGACAAATCACGCTTGAAATGCTACCCCTTTCTTTTCCGCGATGGCCTTCCCACCACCGGAGAAGCCTGTGCCTTCCCTTTTTATAAAAATTACTCCACGTTTGCCGTTTTTGGTGTCGGAAAGATCGTGTTGACATACAAAACATAGTAGCTTCTCTCCTGCATGTGCTGGCTTCATGACTTGTGCAAAACAAGATTTACATATAACATGACCACAAGGGTTTGATACTATAGGATATATGGTTAAAAATATGGTAATTTCAAATAGATGAACACAAAAAGACCTACAATAACCTTCTAAGGATTTGCCAAATTCTTTTCTGCATGACGGGCATATTCTGGTAGTTGAACCAGACGCGGCGGTATCGACCTCGAAATGTACTGCCAGCAGAGATTTTAACGAGATGTGGTGAGAATCTGATTCGTCCGAAGCAGCAGGACAAACCGGGCGCAACTTTGGCGTCGAGCTTACCAGGTTTGATTTTGCAACCTCAGGTGTTAAAGACGGAATCCAAAACGAAGCCAGTTTCGACTTGGCTGCTTCCGTGTCTTGGTCTTGTAATTTTTGCCTGGCTCGTTCGCGATGATCAACAACCACGTCAGTGCCTGCTTTCCGTTTGTGGTCGGAGCCATCAGGGTGTTTAACAAACCCGGACTGCGCGTCTTCAAAATCTTGCACTTCTCGATCCCTGATCCTGGATTCGGCCTGTTCGTGAGCTTCGCGCTCGGATTCTAATTGCCGTTTCAGAGCCTTGTCCATGCGCTTGATTTCGTTATGCTGCGACAACAAGTTTTCCACCACGCATTGCCGGCAGAAAATATGCCCGTGAGATGGGCACGCAACCGGGTCCCGCGCCGCCATGAGACACAAGCCACATGCATCGAATCCTTTAAACGAATCGCCGGTGAGTCGCTCCCGTTGCCTGCCGTATTGCTTCAGCAACGACCGCTCGTAAGCAGTGAAGAACGACGACGCGGTGCTAAAAAAGAAGTCATGAGCTTCACGATAAACACAACATGCCTTCGGCAGCCACTACTTCTACTACTTCTACTTACTTTCGCTTCGAATGCCTCGTCATGGTTCTGGTGAAGTTCAAACCAGATCACGTTCGCTATCATGCGGCTTTCGCGCATTTCGGCTGACTCGGACGAAATTTTTTTTTTTTTTTTTTTTAAAAACCTCGAAAAATTGTTTAAATAGTACAGTACCATTTAGAGCTAAAGAATGTCTGCAATCAGTCGGTTATCACCCAAGAATGCTCCGGCATTGGGTCGGTGGAGGTGGGCAGCCAAAATCCAACTGTATGAAGATAAGCTAATCATCATTAATGGGCTCAATACAGATCATTCACCACGACCACAGTCGCACGAAACGAAGATTCAACAAGCAACAACGGCCGATTGAACAAGTTCAGCTCCATCATTACGACGCCAAAGTCTCAGGGCGCGTCGCAGGCAATGTGTTCGTCTACGATTTGGCAGAAAATTGTAACCAGGAAATGCTAATTAGTTTGCAACAGTGTACGCTACCGGATTCTCGGACGATGATTTTAAGAAGGGTCAGGTTGGAATTTCCAGGTAAGTTGCCCTGCATGGTTTAATATCTTTATTAGTTTTAAACCAGAGTTTAGTGTGTGGTATTCTGGTAACCCTTGCAACATGCATTTGTTGGACTTCAACCACCGTGTGAAGGAGAGTGTTGACAAAGCTGGCCTTAAAGGCTTGCAATTTAACACGATTGGCGTCAGGTTGGTGCTTCTTTTTTTTTTTTTTTTTTTTTTTGTTTTAGTGAGGGGTTATAAACTTACATCGTTAGTGACGGAATTTCAATGGGTACCAACGGCATGCGATATTCTCTTCAATCCAGAGACCTGATTGCGGACTCCATCGAAACCGTCATGTTTGCTCAGCACTACGACGCAAACATTTCCATTCCAGGCTGCGACAAGAACATGCCTGGTGTTTTGATCGCAATGGGCAGAGTCAATCGGCCGTCCATTATGTTGTACGGTGGTACGATCAAGGCCGGCCATACCCCATGTCAACCCGAGGTCGATATCGACGTCATTTCTGCGTTTCAATCTTACGGCCAGTATTTGACCAAGCAAATTGACGAGCCAACCCGGGCCGACATCATCCGGCATGCCTGCCCCGGTGCTGGTGCATGCGGTGGCATGTACACTGCCAACACCATGGCATCCGCTGCCGAAGTTATCGGCATGACTCTTCCGGGCTCTTCCTCTTCGCCGGCCGAGTCTGCGGCAAAGCTGCAAGAGTGTGCTGATATTGGTGAAGCTATCAAGAACTTGATCAAGCTCGACATCCGGCCAAGCGATATCTTGACCAGGCAAGCATTTGAGAACGCCATGGTGTACACCACCATCTCTGGTGGTTCGACCAACGCCGTGTTGCACTTGATTGCTGTTGCCGACTCGGTCGGAATCAAGCTCACGCTTGAAGACTGGCAAAATGTTAGCAACAAGACGCCCATGCTTGCTGACTTTAAGCCCTCGGGCAAGTATGTCATGGCTGACTTGATCAACATTGGCGGCACGCCGTCGGTTATCAAGTTTCTCATTGGCGAGGGTCTTATTGATGGTTCAACCATCACCGTTACCGGAAAGACCTTGGCGGAGAACGTGGCCAAGTACCCTGACTTGCCAAAGGACCAAAAGATCTTCAAGCCGTTATCTGACCCGATTAAAAAGACCGGACATTTGCAAATCCTCAAGGGAAACCTTGCCCCCGGTGGCTCGGTTGGTAAGATCACTGGAAAGGAAGGTACGATTTTCAAGGGCAAGGCCCGTGTTTTCGACACCGAGGACGCCTTTATTGAGTCCCTTGAACGCGGTGAGATTAAGAAGGGAGAGAAGACCGCCGTTATTATTCGATACGAAGGACCTCGAGGTGGACCTGGCATGCCTGAGATGTTGAAACCGTCGAGTGCAATCATGGGTGCCGGTCTTGGCAAGGACGTTGCCATCTTGACCGACGGCCGATTTTCTGGTGGCTCGCACGGCTTTTTGATTGGACATATCGTTCCCGAAGCTCAAGATGGTGGTCCGATCGCACTTGTCCATGACGGAGATGATATCGTGATTGATGCTGAAAAGAGAGTGATTAACTGGCTTGTGTCTGATCAAGTTATTGCCGAAAGAAAGGCCAAGTTTGTGGCTCCTCCGCTTCGATACAAGAAGGGAACATTGTTCAAGTATGCCAAGAATGTTACCAATGCCAGTCGGGGTTGCATCACAGATTCTGAATAAAAAAAAAAAAATGTTCAAATTTTTTTTTGGCGTGGTCATCGGTTTGTTTGTTTTTTTTTGTTTTTTATTCGTTTCTTGTCTTTTCGTGTTGATGTAAAAGTTCGTAGTTATAAATTTTCATAATAAATCATTCAAAAAATAATTATATGCAATGTAAAATTGTACTCTAGTATAAAAATTCTATAACTATATGTTTGTTGTTACAAAGATTCAACAGACAAAATTTTATGTGCCTCTTACTTGAGCAAATCATAAATATCGCCCAATTTAGGCAAATAATACTTGGGCACAATCTCTGCGTTGTCGGCAAGAATGTCTTGCTCCTTATTAACTCCGGTGAGCACAAACAACGTTCCCAACCCACCTTCGGAACCAAACCTAATGTCGGTATCCAGCCTATCACCAACCATGCAGGCCCGATCAGGATTAAATTCAAACTTTGCCTTGATGCAATCCATCATTGCCTTTGATGGCTTGCCAAGTGATACTGGTTGCCGCTTGGAAGCCAATATCAACGGCGCGCTGATCGTGCCAGCACCGGGAAAGAGCTTGCCATTGGTTGGATAAGTGGAATCGATGTTTGTGGCCAAAAACAACGTTTCTGGCACTTGAAGGTTTACAAGCGCGTATGCCAACTTGAGATAGTTGATGTGCAAGTCCAGGCCGGCCAGGACGCAACCAATTGAAGGGTCGGGCACGATCTTGTCGTAATCCTCAGTCGTGATGTCCCGTCGTAACGATGGGTCGGAACCGCCAACGTATTGAATGCCCTCCGATTCAAGTTCTTCCTCGATTCCGGACTCACCCAACACCAAAACTTTTTTGTCCGCGGGCAACTTGACCACTTTTTTCAAATATACGGCAGATGAATACGCTGAGCCAAAGATCTCCTCCTGTTCACAACAACGTAGGTTTAGTAAATAGGTTTAGTAAACATGCCCCCAACCCAAATGAAAACCAAGTCAGTGTTTTAACATACCGCTGTGACCTCAATTCCAAGCGATGAAAACTTTTTGGTGTACGCTTTTCTTGACTTTGTCGAATTGTTTGTGACAAAAATCAACCGCTTGCCTGTTTTTTGTTGTGAGAACGCAAGTTCATACATTCGTAACTCGACAAATAACTTACCTCGAGACCGAAGCAATTCGAGGGTTTCCTTGACAAACGGCAAAAGAACGCTTCCTTGCCAAAGCACGCCTTGTAATTGTAATGTTAATTAATTTGTTTGTCTTATGCCACTTTTCAAAGTTGGTTCCCAATCAAAACCACCAAATTGATGATCAGACTTACCATCGCAATCGAATAAAAAATCGTCGTACTTGGACAAAAATTCTTCAACTTGGTCTTTTGTTTGAAGCTTGGCTGGTTGAGTCATGATGTAATAATTTATTATCCTCAGTAATTTTTCGTGAAGTACGAGTTTAAAGGGTCTTGAGAGTTTAAAAGACCCCGGGCAAGCGATACGGTCTGCCCTGAGAATCTAGATATTTATATAATATATTTACATTCGTTACTTCATTTCCAAGTCATTTTGACCTATGTAAGTTATACATCTGTCACACTATATGTTACAATACGCGTCATTATAAATTTCACAGTAGATGGCTATCTCTAAAGCATAACAACAAAAAACAAATCGGCGCGAATTGAAATTTCGATCTGCCACCATTTATGAGCAAGAACGCCGTCCTACAATAAGTTCACCACCATCATTGCTACCAAAAAAAAGTTCTAATTTGTAACAATACTTGTAGTTGCAATTGGCGGCTAAAAAAATAAATCAAGAAAGTCAAGTTGAAAATACAACAAATCGTCGCTATTGCAACATTGAACGTTCCCACAAAGCTTAAGCGTTTGGTAAAATTCAGACGGTTAGACGTGTCAGCAACCCGCCTGTCCTGAGCCTGAACCTGACCATTGAAGCT
>NW_027117861.1:0-80090 GCF_038497905.1 Lipomyces japonicus
GCTATCCTCATTATTGGTGCTGCTGCCAGCAAAGCCAGGGGGGAGAACTAGGCGGATCAGTAAGATGTTTGGGAGTCTTTGGCTTGATTCCAGGTCTAGTCAAATGCTTCGTAATATGCTCTTTTAGGTATACCAAGGCTATACCGGCCTTTTCTGAGTAGACTCAAAAACGACAATTCATCTGTAGAAGGTTCGGACTCATTTGATTGAGTTCCAAGTCTGTGATAAAGATCTGGAGAATTTTCGTTTTTCTCCATGTTCGTGATTTCAGGGTTTGGGTGATGTCGACCAATTTTTTTAAAAAAATTTTAACCCCTTGCTTGGTTTTCCGAACTGTCAAATTTGCAATATCTTCAGCAATACTTTTCAATAATTTGAAATTTGAGATTTAACTAGTTAAATATCGGAATCTTCGGTATTTCTTTTTTTTTTTTTGAGATTTGATGGTGGTTGGTTATTGAGCAGTAAGTGTGTCGAGCTAGCAGCAGATCGGGTGTTCATCGGGCTGTTGAAACTTCAGTAAATTGGAGTACAATTGAAGTCAGAAAATTTGAGCTGACTTTAATAGATATGATAACTGAGTATTCATCAATTTAGCTTGATTAAGAATGTGTTGAGGTTGATGGATGATGATGACGTTTTTTCGTTTTTTGTGTTTTGAGACTTTGACTCTCAATTTTTTCCTCAAAATAAGTTCGAAATTTGGAGAAAAAAATATGACTGTGATGTTTGAAATGAGGCGGTTCGAATGGTGCAAAAATCGTTTACGAGCTCAGTCTAATCATGCTCTTTTTGCGTCGATTTGGGTGATTCTTACTCTTCAACAAGCACAGGCTGACTTTTAGGAGTCTTCGGGACCTCCGTTTCCATGTTTCGTAAGGACGATGATGATAGTGTCACATTCCCAGTGATATTGGCTTTCTGAGATTGGTTTGGAGTTTTTGAAGTAACTCCGGATCTGATTGGGGTGAAAAAGTTGAATAAAATCTTTTTTTGGGAAGGCCAGGTGAGTACTTATTTGCTGCATGAAATTTTACATTTTCAGCTTAACCCTGGTGGACAAACGACCCTGGTGTTTCATGCAGCAAATAAGCACTCACTTGGCCTTCCGAAAAGGAGATTTGGACAAACGGTGCTGGACCAATTTGAAGATGAATCAGAAGCCAATGGGCCAACAAATATTAGCTCTGAAGATGAAATTTTACAATTTCATGCAGCAAATAAGTACTCACCTGGCCTTCCCAAAAGGAGATTTTATTCAACTTTTTCACCCCAATCAGATCCGGAGTTACTCCAAAAACTCCAAACCAATCTCAGAAAGCCAATGCCCCCAGGTGATGAATCTGTCAGAGGACCTTCTTCCAAGCATTATCCATGGTATGAAGAATCAAAACCAGGTTTTAAATATGAGACTCAATTAACCAACATATTGGCAAGTATTCGACAGTTAATTCAACCACAAGATATTTGTGAACACTATGATTCTCAACTATATGCTCCCTGTAATACTTCTGTGATTCCCACATATATTCCAAAGGGAGATAGTGTCATAACATCAACTTCGGTTATTATGTCGGGATGTCCGATTGTCGGCAAACCGTCGTCGGCGGGCGGTGATAGGAGATAGCGTTTGCGACTACCAAGAGCGGAAATAGAACTTGAGAATATTCTATAAAGAGAGGGGAATAGCCAGAGGTATGAAACACTACCCATCATCACGGCTACGAGAAAGGACTAAGGATCTTAATTTAATATTCTCAAGGTATAGTTGTTTTTATGTCGATATTGATTGTTTATATTGAAGTGTTTATATTTGGCTTGATTTATTAATATATTCTCAAGATTATTACTTAAAGGCCCAAATAATCGGTTGTTCTAACACACATGCAGACATTGTGGGCGATGATAGAGCTGATGCTCTAGCAAAAGAAGCAGCCAGTGTGCAAACAAGAAGTATATACAAATCGTTCAAGTATTTGGAAGCTCAGTGCTACAAAATGCTTATGGATGATTGGAAACAAAGATTCCAATCAACAGAGACTTACTTAGGAACACCTCACCTCACTCCATATTAGAGCCAATTTTCCGTGACTCTAAGAGATGGATCACAAGCATTATAGTCCAACTGAGAACTGGCCATGGTTATTTTAATAGTTATCTATGCAGAATTCCACAAGAACCACCGCTTTCAGTTATGCGCTGGTGTGGTGAAGGTGAACAGAATCCTCAGCACATTTTACTGGAGTGCCCTCTGCTTGCAGAAGCACGTAACAATGTATTTACTGAGACCAATTTTACAGAACCACCGACTATCAAACACCTGCTTTGGACCAATCAAGGGTCTTAAGGCAACAGCAAAGTTAATTTTTAATACACACCTAGGCTCCAAGTCATGGCGAATTAAAGAAGGAGAAGCTACCTCACATGAGGAAAGTCAAGAAATATGGATACAGCATCTACACAATAATGGAGTAGGATTTGGAGAATTGTGGGAGCATGTTACGATGCGAACGTAACGAGACGAAAACGGTAATTAAACAAACAAACGATAAAATTAAACGATAAATTAAACGAAAACTAAACGTAACGATGATACAAAATAATCTGCTTGAACAGAAACTACATTAGAGGTTTTTACATAATTATCAATCTGTTCTCCAAGTTACCCTCTCCTAACCTTAATTCATAACACAGCATTGGCTTTCACAGACGCCTTCTAACCCAACAGAGGCCTGTTCGCAGTCGGATTTTCTTTAAACTCGGATTGCGCGCCATGGAAGTAGCTCTCCAACACCTATTATTAGTGCTGTTGATCAGTTTACATAGGGTACAATGGCAAAAATGCACGAATTAGCCATGCTGAGGTCTGATACCAAGGTGCTTCGAGAGGCCACCATGCGCTAACCAAGTGTCGGAGGACTAAAAGGACTAAACTCCAGAAAGGAGGGAGCCTTACTATAGGGGAAGTACAAGCGCTGCTGGAACAACGTGGTGTTGATAATCAGCCAGAGCACGATTTGCGGGAAGTTGGTGATCCTTGTCAACAGCACCAACGGAGTGTTTCACATTGTAGCATCTGCCGCAGTACCGAACACACTGCACGCACTTGTCAAAATAGTTTATTTTAGTTGTAAATTCTATTTTTTAAAAATATTTAATTTTATTATAAACATTGTGGTGCTGTAATTCTGCTTTTTGTTCGGGGGTAGTGAAAGTTTTAGTGTCCCGCTCGGTAATATGTCCCGCTTGGTAAATATTATATGAAATTGGTTGACCGTCCTCCTCCTCCTCCACATTCCTACAACGGGGAAATATACAGTTATTTATATATACAAAAAGCAACCCATAATCCCAGATCATTGATAGATTCCAAACGTTGATCTCCTTATCAAACGTTGATCTCTCCTCGAACTCTACTTATCGTAAATCTTATCAGTACCACGCTTATCAGCAGCCTATATCCTAGATGTATAGTCCCCTACTCGGGACGAACATCCTATCAAAACCACGCTGATCCGCATGTTCCAGTCGATCTCACACCTAGCTATGGTGTTCTTGACCCTATGAACATCCGACATTGTGTCACCATGTTCCCTTTTTGTCTCACACCACCCAGAGTGTTCTTGACACCGATCAATAAGCAGCGATATGATCTGCCTGATCGTAACAAAGAGGTAATGCCTCCCGAGGTAGTGCCTACTCGCGTTCCTCTCCAACAAGACCGCCTTGTTCACTATCCACCACCGCGACCACCGCGTGGTACTATACCCTTAAGTACTTTAGTTAGTAAGTAATGAATAAAGTTTCTTACATACTA
Organism: Lipomyces japonicus; assembly: GCF_038497905.1. Taxonomy (NCBI): domain Eukaryota; kingdom Fungi; phylum Ascomycota; class Lipomycetes; order Lipomycetales; family Lipomycetaceae; genus Lipomyces; species Lipomyces japonicus. The sequence continues at coordinate 3,818 of NW_027117861.1, forward strand.
AACGATTATTATTTTTTTTTAACTATAATTAAAATAATTATTTATCTAATTTCAATTTGGTAATTAGTCGATCAGATGGTCCGCTGATATATTAATTTCGTATTGCCAAAGGCTGACGATAATTATCGTTGGAAAAGTATCGGATAAGCTAAAACCTTGACTTTCTTTAACTTTCGACGGTATAGTATCATCAGGATCGTCATCATCGGCTGATAGTGAACGGTCCTGCCGTGACAATGTTATTCAGGACACTGAAGTAGCTTTATTGTTTTATATGTGAGTTCTCGGAGATTATTAGATCGGTTGTCGTAAAGTAAAAGATTGTATATTTATTTACTGTTGTACTGAAACTTGCTTATTAAAATAACTGTACAATGATGTCGTCATGTGCCGCTCAGCACACCGGACAGTGAGCAGCAACAAGCATTAACTGAAATTCTCAAAAAATTGTTGCTATAATCACTTGTTCGTGATTTAGATTTTAATTTAATCTTAAAGGTTATATAAAAGTCGTTAAACTGTGGATCCTTCACAGTCTTGAATACAAACACGTACTACATAATATCTAATAGTCCCCTTAATATAGTAATGTCTGACTCAACTGCATCCTGGTAGGCAAATACTTAAACTTATTCTACTGATCAAAACCAAAGCGAGACCAATCAGTATTAATTAAAATGCAGCAACATGAACAAATAAAATTCCAAAATAAAGAAGATTGTCGATGTATATGATTCGTCGTGTGCCAGACTTAATGACACCATTACATACATGCATGCAACCTCAACGCATAGTATCTTTGTCTCTTATAATACCCCGTTTGATTGATTCTCATGCTCTTGTGTTAATCGAATAAAGTCTGCCTGTTCTCTAATTGTAAGTCTTTTCCAAAGATCATAAAAGTCAGCAGATTCAATATCGATATCGTTCATGCGACTTTCTAAATCTTTTCGTCTTTCTTCCGTGTCACTTTCTTCATCAGAGGTGTTTGTATGTTCAAGCTTCGTATCTAAATCAGCCTGAGGCGTATCATCATCATCCAAGACAGTGTATTCACCAAGCGGATTCAGTTCGGCTTCCACTTCATACTCGTGAATAATTTCGAGTAGCTTCTTTTTTTCATCATTTGTTAACTCGCTCTCTTTATCTTTCACAAAACTTGCACTGGCGGCCCTTCTAGATTCATGGTAAAAAGTTGACGAGCAATCACGGTGATCCTTCGATCTGTAGCAGTCCAACGAACAGTAAAGCAGACCGCACCTGGGACATGAATATTTTGCATATTTCCTCTTACAAAATTCACATATGCGAGGCGACTCTGCCAGTCTGGTTGCTGATAATTCTATGGATGCCTGAATATCATTGTTTAGATCATGTAACTTGCTCGGCATGTGACCAGATTATTTAAATTTAAATATAAAATAAATAATTGACAGAAGTGCCCCTAATATTTAATCTCCCGATGTGAGGTATTTTATACAAAAAAATTACCCGGAAGCGGTTAATATATGTTCCGCCACAAACTGACTGAATAACTAACTGTTCATATTTTTTATTTACATAGTGTGCTACTCCCGACTAATGATCGCCATAATTTTTTATTATACAAACAGTTTGTTGCATTTAAAGAGAAGGGTTCTATCACTACTGCGCGTTGAAAGCTGCGCCACACGCTCGTCAGTTTTCTTCAAATTTTCAAACCTTCACATCGTTGCAAATCTACATCATATTGCACTGCACTGCCAGGATCTGACACCGACACCGAAATCAATAACTAAGCTGATTCTGGAATTGACTTTTAGACCGACGAATTCTGCTGTATTATATTCTGATACTTATCTCGGCTCTGGTCCATCAACTTAAGTAAAAGAAAAGAAAACGATATAACTGTTTAAATTCGTTTTTTATTACGATTAATTCTTTCATTTTTGTTTATCGGAAAGATTAAAATACCATGGCCTGTTACCACTATACCCATTTTTAAACGAGTATATTCATGGTCACTCACAATTGTGATTTGAGTTACGCAGCACGGGGTTGCACTGTGATTAAGCTTACGTGCAGCCATTTGTTCTCCAAATTTGCTAAATGAATGCGAACGGTGCAATGCATTCTTTCATTTTACATTATGTATTGAAATTTTGTTTCTTGGCGCTCTACTCTTCTTGTACATATTATATTTATATATTTATTTATTCAGAGAGTTATAGTGGGTGTTTTAGTTGTCGGTTATTGGAACCTTTATAGCAGAACAGGCGGTTTGTGTTATGCATCATGCGGAGAATTTACGCATTTTTAATGGGGAGTGCCATTTTTCTCCATCTCGCCGTGGTTACAATATTCATTGTTTTGCCGGCAAACTCGTTCTCTGACATGTTTTAAGTCATTCCTCTGTCCAGGCTCGTCACAGACTCCTTTTCAGGCCAAAAGCTGCTGGATCATTGTGACGACCCTTATAGACGGCTCGGATATCTTTATATTCACGAAAACAAGACTTTGTTATACAAAGCCAGATATGTCCCCTTCTACGATGATTTGCTAAACACCGAAGTCCCAGAAGCACAGTTTTCTACGGATGCTGAGAAGCTTGTATTTGATTCAAATCCAATTCCGGACGATTTCTGGCCAAATCTCGTGTTAATTGGATGGATCTGCTCCGTCAACATGTTTATTACACAAATCGTTCAACAACTTACGACCACGCCGAATGGATAAATAGTCAGGTTGAGTGGATCGGTAATAAGCGAGTTCTTATATTATCCGATTCAGTTGACCGGTACATGGCAGTCTACTTTTGTCAAGCAATTGGTTTAGGAGGCATCTTTGGTTCTGGAGGTAAGCATACCACCGCCTGGTGCATCGTCTCATCCCTAAACTTGACGATCTACCACTGGCATTTTGCGTCCATGTTTACGGTAAGACCAGAATGGTGGTGGATAAGAGAAATGACACATGTTCCTTGGGAGATCAGGTACGAAGAAATGTACAAACAGACACTTCCTGAAGTTGTTGGCATGGACGATGTCTCTCCTGACTTGATCATATATCAATCTAGCTAGCTTATGGGATCTTTTTGCGTACAATAAAAAGTATAAAGTTGAATTGGATACCGAGGAAGGTGGTGGCTTCGAGTGTCGTCAACTCTTTTGGTCTGCACTACGATTTTTTATAAAACGCAGTATAACGTTTGTTCATTTCTTAAAAAACATTTTTCCCGGCACACCATTGATGTATAGCACATCGAATCAGCACGAAGAATCAGACGAAACTGATTTGCCTTTGTAGAATCTTGATAGAATGTCTCGTTTTGTTGCGCATTCGGAGGAAGTTGAAGGGCTTAGGATGGGGTCGCATGATGGCTGGGTTTCAGGATATCTATAATGACAACATGCATGTTGGACTTGGTGCGCATTCATGGACGTATGGCAACATGCTAACGTATTATTTATTTCGTGCATCTGGTGGCACAGAATTAAAAGGTAATATTACCTTATGGCTAAGCCAGCGCTCATAATTTAACAAAGAGCAAGCATAGAATGAGTGTCATCGCTCTTACATGACTCTGCAAAACCGATAGTTAAGGTTTTTTCTTAAAGAATTAGTGCTGAACGGATTACCTCTGTATTTACTCTTTTTGTTTTTGTTGTATTTAACAACTTTCTTCATTTTTATTTCTTTTTCATTTTCTTTATTGTAAGAATTTACCTTTTCCCAAACCTTGCTTCTGCCGCTCTTGCGCGTCGTTCTCTTTCAACCTTTAAGCGAGCTTCGGCGCTAAGTCCATTTAGTTTGTCATTGCCTCCTACGACAACAGTACTAGATAATTTTTTAGTTTTTGCAGCAGCCATGGCACTTTGTTGAACATTTAAACTCTTCAACTCCTTCTCTCTTTGCAATTTTGCTTCCTGCTTCATCATAGTTTCCCTTTGTTCGACATGCTCTTGTGACAGCGGGCATCCCACTTTAGCCTTTGACCAATCCCATTTTGATTCTTTCAATTTATGCCTTGCAATTCTAAATGCATCTCGCGTTGCTCGATCTCCGGAAAGCTCCCAAGCTGTCCGCCCCTGGTTGTTTTCAATTGTAGGATCCTCACCATATAGCAACAATGCGCTCACAATCCTCCACCGCGACTGTGAAGCAGCCAGATGTAACGGAGTTGGCGTATGATAATATTTATCAGACGGCTGAAGTCGAAAATTTGAAAATTTGTTACTGGAGAGATACGCAGATAATGCAACAGTATCAGATTTCTTGATCAAATTTGATATTTTCGCCGAATGCAATTCTTCAGTCGTTGGTTCTACCACGACTGGATTCACCTTTTCAATTTTTTTTTCGGTAGGTTTTAGCGACTTCGGCTTCGGAATACTCAAAAATAATGAGTCTCTGTCAATTACCTTCACCCGAGTCAATTCCAGCCATACCCGTTTTACTTCATTGCCCGTTGCTCGCCCGGTTGAAAAAGGAATGGTTTTTACTCGCGAATCTCTAGATTGGATAACAGCCCCTTCATAACCGATAAGTATTGACCGATTTTGCCTGCCATTTGCCCTAATAAAAATGTTATCCGCCTTATCGATATATTGCTTCCATGAAAGCAATAATTCTCTAACATCCTTTTCCAATGCCTGTTCATTATACCGACGAAGGTTCGAACCAGCAGAATGTGCTTTTCCGTGTGCATTATCGTTCGCAGATTGTGATCCACCTTGCTTGCGCCGGGTAGTGTATCGATGAAACGTTTTGTGTTCCATTTGAACAACCGGGTTTGATTTGCTGCTCGAATCTAAAACGTGTGAAACTATCGAGCCTGCAAAATGACCACCACCAATCATAAATATTGCAGTCACGCTTGATGTCGCTTCTGTTTGCATTTGGCTTAATAAATCTAGCGCTGGTTTATCGTTATTGACAGGGAACAGTGCCGAGTATATTCCCAGTAACTTATCTTCTGCGAGGTTATTAAACGTAAACAGCTTGTATGGAGATTTTGCAAACATTCGCTTTTCTTCATCTTCTTGTATTGATTCTAATGTGCTTCTGGCTATTAAATCTGATACTCTATCGATCGTATTATCGTCCTCTGAATCACTACTTCCTGATCCGGATATAGACTCTTCCAGCTCTAAATATGTTAGAAAATAATTTGACATGCTCCTAGAAAAGTTACCTTCCAATATCTTCTCAAACTCTGTGATATCTACACCCGCCTGGCCTCTAACTTTCCTCTTTATGTTGAACTTGTGCCAGTCCGATTTATAATGAGTCACTTGATCTGCTAAATTACTTGCAACATAGCTACAGGACCCGCAACTCTTTCCTCGTGATTCATTAACAATCGGATCACTGGACGGTGTGAGTGATGGTGTGTCGATTTGTTCGCTTGACTCATATGGGCCAAGTTGTGATTCTGTCAAAGATTTTAAAAGCTTTTGAGGAAGAGAATAAGCGTAATAAGTTCGTTCCAACATTTATATTTAAATATATATCAAATTTCTTAGCCTGCGAGCTATTATCTGAAGACTATATACAAGGTAATAAAAACTGACGCGTTAAATTATCAAACCATAGCTGACGTAATTAATTCTCACCACAAACTGTGTGAAACTCTCCTTGTAAGTTTATATGCGCACATGTTTCTTTTGATTTATAACTAGACTGCAACAAATCGTCGAGTTGATTATAACAGCATAGATCTCGAAGAATTTTTTTTGAATAAAGTTACGACATTAGAGAATGGTTTACAATTCACAATACTTTTGTCTAAGTCAGAAGTAACAGAACCGTTAAAACTTCAGTTAATGTGACATTTTGACTCGCTGTAGCGTGTTAACACTCAGTCACTCAAATTACAGATTTAAGACATTTATAAAATTAAAAAGTCTCGGCTTTTTAAAATACTGTTTTAAAGTTGTATATGAAATATGAGTGAATTTACTTTAGGATCAAATCCAGCAATAGCTGATGTATTATTAGCATTGCAGAAAATGGACAGAGAGACAAAAATTCCCAATCAAAAAAATATAAAGTTAATATTAAGTGTTATAAATGTGCTTCCTGAATTTTATTATTCCCTTTCACAAGATAAAGATAGTGCACGCTTATTAAAAAGTGGCTTCACATCACTCTCATCCTTAAGCATACTCGTCCAAGTCATTAGTCAAGAAAATTCACATCTGGCAGATTATCCCTCTAGTGAGCCAGGGAAACTTAAGCTTAGGATATTGATAACATTTTTATCGACACTATTAACGGAGGGGGTTGTTGAGAGAGTTTATAAACCAGTAGAAAATTTTTTCGGCTACGAAAAGGAAGTTTGTGCATTATTTGCATCTGGAAAACTATTATCAACACTTTCTGAATCCTATGTTAGGCTTGGGGATAAAAGTGGAAGCTGGATGTGGATAACTGATCCACAAAAGTATATCTTATTTTTGAGTCGTGAAATTTGCCTCTCCTTGGTTGCAAAAAAACGTCCATGGTTGATGAAATTTTGTGAGCAAGTACTTAGTCTCGAGCACTCTCGTATGTTATTTTTACATTTGGTTATTTGGTTGTCACTGATGTCTATCAGATTTAATATTTACCCATTTAATTACTCCTAAGTCATTGTTCAATTTTAAAGGTCAAATCGTTCGTCAATATACTGATCATTTTACTTGGAAAGCTAAGATTATTACTGTCTTTCTCCGCTACATATCGATTCAGTTTTTGAATCCACTGTTGGATTCTGGCAGTGTTGTGCATAAAAGAGTTTCAGGTTCTGCGTTTCTGATGAAAGAATTGGTCGAATCATCTCAATACAGCCTGATGTTGAACGCCTTGCTCTCAGAAACATCTAATACCTCATTACGTCGTTCATTAATTGTGTGGATTGTTGAACAAGGTATGCAGAGATTTAATAATCTAATATGTTGTACTGACTTCACTGAAATTTCTCAAGATAAACAGATGAACGCGTTTGACTTTACTTTTAAAATATGGGGTGACGCAATTACCGTAAATAATGTATCAGTAACAAAACAAAAAGGTGTGTCAATTTTTGGATTCTTGGTCATTGTATTTATTGTTAATTGTTTTCTTAAAGTCCAAACTGAGGTTCTGTTTCTTTTACTGCCTTACTTAGACTATACAACCGTAACTGAGTTTTTAGAATCAGCCGATTATTTGCAGTCAATTTCGAACAGACTACAAGCCAGTTCTTCGACTTTGAGATTCATGGGCATGAGTTTTGCTCAGGCAATAAATGAACGATATTCTTCATCATCGCTAAGTTTTAATGATGTTGATGGCTTCACAGAAATATATAAGTCTTATTCTAAATTCAGTGAATTAAATGATAGGGTTAGCTCTTTAAAAGATTTATGGGAGAATCTTTCAAGTTCAATTGCAGCTGAAGTTACTGCAACGCCGATGCATGAGCTTTCAAACTCCAAGCCTTCAATATTGAAAATTTTTAAGGTTGATGGTGATGATGAATCTGAGGGCAGCGATAGCGACGAAGATGAATTTATTCCTTATGCTCTAACGTCAGACGAATCTGAAGACTCTGATGATGACCCAACGTTAATTCGGAAAAGGATTGGAGCTCCAGTATATCTTGTGGATTTGGTAAAATATTTCGCAACGAATGATGAAAGCAAAAGTTATAGCATGCAAAAGGCGGCATTAGTGCACGGTCCTTCATTAATTTTTCGAAAATCGATGTTCGGTAAAGAGCTGGAGAGCAACGCAGTGGAACTTACAATGCTCATATGCGGGTTAAAAGATAATTACAAAACTGAAGATTTCCAAAACTTGAAGCTTCATAACATGATAGCTTTAGTTATAGGTTCCCCTAAAGTTGCTGGACCAAAGCTTGTGGAACAGGTGGCATTTGGTGATTACTCTTTACAAGAAAGATTAATGATTTTGTCATCAATAGCACTCGGCGCATTATATCTGTCTGGTGACCGAAGTGGTGAATTTGATTTCATAAAGGAAAATGAATTTTCTTCAAAAACTTTACCATCGGCAGCTCATGAAAGATTCATTGCGACTTCTAATTTATCTGTGTTTGATCGAGATCGTGGAACGTTAAAGGTTAATAATGTTATACACGATTTACAACGAAGCATGATTTCAGACACAGCTCCAAAAGCAGTCAGTGAGATTTCTAATAATCCTGGAATCATTCGAATTTCAAGAAAATTACAACTAGAACGCGAAAAGGTTTCAAAGACCGTGACGGCTAATAATTTGATTAAAGTTGCTGGTGATTCCCTTTTTTTCCCGTTGGTGGCTGGATGGCCAAGTTTTTATCGCCTTACTACGAGAAACCCATTTTCAAGTATTTTGATCTCGCAGTATATTAAATGTTTAACTGTTATTCTCCGCAGCAGTTTCCCTGCAGCTACGAATATTTTGGATATGTCAGTGGCATTTTATGAATTATTAGCGACAGTACAGTCTAATACCTCTTCTGAAGTTATGGAGGCCTATTTCACTGCACTTATGGTCATTATTGATGTAAATGAGTCCGAATTGCTATTAAATCGTTTGTCTAAGCATTTGATGGAGCTTCATGATTTTTTACAAATTACTTGGGCGTCTATAGTTGACAGGAATACTCAAAGTTTGGTTGCCGCGCTAATTTTTAAACTATCAGGGTTATTAAAAAAATGGAGAGAAATGTTGATTGGAAACTATTTTTAGCTCTAAAAAAAGGACTTAGTTTATATAATACAGGTTTTTTTTTTAAAAAAAACTGTCTGTAAGCTCATATATAATCAGAATTAACTGTATGCAATCGAACAATCATGAACTGACTCCATGTCTTTTGCATTTATCAGGTACTAAAGATTTTAGTGTAGCTCTATAGATGGATTGAATAAGTTGAAAAAAAAAAAGAACCTGTCATCATTTACAGTTGAGAGTGAACATTATTAAACATTAAAAATCATTACAAAGAAAATATATTCCTAGAAAAACAAAATATTAAGCAAGATTCAATTAAGGATTACATTTTTTAGCTGAAAAAAACTATCCTCTATATATCTTGACTGGTGTAGCAATTGACTCCCTTGTAGGCTTTTTAAAACTCTTCTTACTAACCATTCCGACATCATCAGGCAAAGCAATAATGACGTTATTGTCACTTCCAAACTTGAAATTATCTGCCGTGATTTTGTCGCCATATCGTTTGATCGTGTAAGAAATCTTGTCACCTTTCAAAATCTGCTTAAGATTCCATGTAATCACATATGGTCCTGATGACGAAACAATAGTAGTCTCCTTGGAATCAATTCCAGCATTGAAATGGCCTTGCGTGAAAGCTAACGGCGCCTTTGTTTCAGACTGCATCTGCGCCACATGTTCAGGGCTTAACTGCAAGCAGCGCGGCCGAGGCTTGTTATCCTTGCCAAACGCACGTTGAAATCCTAGCTGACCCGCATACTTGCCTTCCTTAATCGTGGCATCAATCAAGAGAAGATAAGTCTTGCAAGTAGCCAAGATCCAATGCCCGTCAGCTGACACATCTAACCCGATGATGGCTTCACCCAACGCAGGTAGCTGAGTCTTTGCCCGAATACCAAGTCTATCGTACAATCGGATATCACCCTTGGAAGAAGCAACAGCAAGATGGCCAAGATCTGTGGTAGCAACGGCTGAAAATGCGCTTTTCGTAGCATAGCTCTGATGTTCTGCATTTACCATTTTGTTACCAGATAACCTAGGATCAACACGAAATAAACTGTTATCTGATATACCAACAAACGTCGGCTCGGATGTCATCTGAGAAAACTTCTTGGATGGAGTGAACGAAGTGATCGGTATGTCATCATTAATCTTCCATTCATCCACAATTTTACCATATTCCAAGTCCATATTGTACAAACTATTCTTGTTGTTAGGATTTTGAAGAATCATGGTGGAATCTTCCGCATGAAGCATAACCTTGGCCGGTGAAAAAAGTTTGCCATCAGGAGTTTTTAAATTTTCAATTGTAGTAGAGAATTCCAATTGGTTTGACGGAGTGTGCTTGAAAACGCCAATTTTGTTGCCTCGAACGACAAATGACCGGTCATGCTTGTAGCCAACAGCAAGTTGATTGTTCTTGCCTTCCCCGTTACTGAACTGCTTGTTGCCAAGTTCATCATCGTAATCTTCATCTTCGTCATAGGACTCTTCAGCATTACCTCGTTCGATTATTTCTGCATCTTCTTCTTCTTCTTCTTCTTCTTCTTCTTCTTCTTCCTCTTCAATAGCGTCTTCTATAGTCAAATCATTAAACGCAGAAAGGACATAATCCCGATCATCGTCTTTGGCTTTGCCCCAACTGGTCTGATTTAACGATTCCCACAACGCTCTCATTAAGGTTTCTTGGAAGTGTTCCAAAAGATCCGCATTCTCAAAGCGTAGAAGCCAAGATGAAGCAGATCCATCATCTGAGTAATAATTAAAAATAAAACTGAGATGTTCGTAGTTGAAAACTGGATTGATCTCGGGTGCGACAATGAAGCCTAGCCATGTCTTTGACGGGCCAGTGATATCAAGCCAGTATTCCCAACAACCAAGATCTTTGACTGTAGCTTTAACCAATTCATCTTGTAATAAGAATGTGCCATTAAGTGAGTCAAATAAGTGTAGCTCTGCAGAGTCTGATCCCAGAATACTCTTAACAGTATACTTTTCTGGTAATGTGTGTGACGGCACACCGGGAGTGCTAGGTGGGATTAATGATACTTTCGATTTTTTTTCGGGAGTTGCTGGAACTGATGAATGAGAAGGTAAGGAGGTCGATTCTGGCGAAGGCGGTGACTGAACAGGTTCACTAAAAAATTGTAAGCAAATGAAAACGGACAGTATCTGTCATGCCTTATCTTAACATACGTATAAACAAATTCAGTCAAGTCCTCCTCTGTAGCTAGTTTAAAAGACTTTGAGTATTTACGCTCATACTGGCACTGAATCGCAACCTGATAAAATTCTCTAATAATGGCCTGGTCTGTAGATTCATCACAAACAAATTCGAATGAATCGTCAGGATCACCAGATAAATCTCGCCATACAAAAAAAGTAAAATTTTCTTTGGAAATCGCAGTTCTGAAGTGTAGTGCTTGATCAATCAAAAAACCATATTCGTCAATATTTTCATCATCATCCTCATCTTCTAACTGCTCTTCGCCTTCTTCGTATGCACGTTGAATAACCAACTGATAGTGAAATTCAGTTGTCGTACGCCGAATTACTGCAACAGCATCTTTAAATCTACACAACGATAGTTAGTACAAAATGTGATTGTGAGGCCAATTAACTTACATGCATTCAGAATAACCTTTAACCGAACTATGGGATCTAGACAAATACAACCTTCCGCTCGGGATACTAATAAGATCCTGCTTCGGAGAAGATCCCAATACTCTTTTTAAAAAATTCATACGTATATTTGCAGTAATTTTGGCCAAAGAGGGTTGGATGGCTGCAACTTAGTAAATGATGAACTTGTAAAAAAGCGCGGATCCTTTTTGTTGTTTGTTTATATCCATATTTAAATCACGTGATTATGGTTTTTAACATTACGCCCTCATCTTTGCATCGGATTACAGCGTATATGTCAATATGTATATACAAGGCATGTCATGCTTGTTTCTAAGTTTCTATTAATGTATTTACATATATATTAGATAATTTATTACAAGTTTTTAAAAATTATTAGTTTGAAGTTTTGGCAAATTACAATGAAGCGTTGCGGGAAAACGTTTAATCGTCCAATATATAGTTGGTAAACGAAAACTCTGCGGGTACGGGTTATACGTCTTATGAATGACTAATGACACCGAAACAAAATTTCACGCTGTATTCACGAAATGATCGATCACCCCGACCGACCCCGGCTCCTTGTGATGGATAATAATATATGATAACTATTAATCAGTAACCGGTGTGACGGTGTTATAGTACTAAATAAGAGTAGATATTAAGAAATCAAACATTTCATTTGTTACAAAAAGATTATACAAAACATAAAATACACTTTTGGTGAAACGAACAAGAAAACGCCACACAAGTTCCAAGAATTTTCAAACTTTTGTAAAAACCATTTTTCTCCAAATATACAAAGTTTAATCCAATCATAAATGACAGTAATTTTCCTTAAAAACAATTAATTTATTAAAACATTAACCGTTTATGAAGGAGCTTCAACGATTTCAGTGGCGTGAACCGCCGTACGAAGAGGAAGGACCCTTAAGAATAGAATTCGAACTAAATGATATAAATGGTTCAAGCTTCTGAGCCTTTGACTTTTGTCCTAAATTAACTAGTTAATCATCCACTGTGATAATTTTCACCATTAAGAGTAATGAATAAAAACATCATACCTGGGGCAAAAAGAACAAAAGGCTTGCTTTCATCTTCTAATTTTGTTGACGAAGCATCTAAAGTGCTCTGTAGTACGTTTGTTTTTAAATCTGTGAACTGAGATGACTCTAATTTTTGCAGGGCAGACTGGGGAGCCATCTTAAACAACGTGGACGAGGATGCTGAAAGATCGGAGTGGAAAGAGTCAACGGAAGGCGAAGACGAACGAGATGAAGAAGTGGTGCTCATGATGGTGATATCTTGTTCAACAGGAAGTTTTCAGCTCTGTGGGGTACTTGTTTTATATAATATTTTGGCAGATCACTTTAATCAATTTAAGAGTAATTTTTACACTTCCCTCGGGGGACATTCGGCGCACAGGCCCGCAAATTCCACTTAAACACGTAATGCATTAGTCACCTCATATAATTACCCGGGAACTCTCCCCGTTTTCCATCCAGCGTCTCGCCTTCCCACCAATCGTCCTCGTTTTTGCGATACACCTTGATCTTCTCTCCCACATTGAATGATAGATCACTAGGCTGCGTGCCTACAAACGTATACATCGCCGTCATGACCTCATACTGGCCAGTCTCGTCAACACCTTCCTCCGGTATATCATTCTTTACCGAAATTGAGCGCACCTTCTCGCCCGCGATTGGAAGACTGTTGCTATCCGAAACCGCTCTGTACTTTGGAAGGCCGTCCGAGTATGTAGAAACACCAGAATATGAAAATGACCGATTTATCATCTTGGGGTTCTTCGCTATCGTGAAAGATCCTATATCGGGTGATTGGGGTGCAGAAAATCCGTTCTCGGACCCAACCTCCGATGTGGTATCCGAAGCTGCTGTAGATCCAGTAGCAGATCCACCATTAGGACTATTCGTCTTAGACCCAAGATCTGCAAATGTACGATACACTCCGTCCTTAGAAGTTCCTGGAGGTCTTTTCTGTTTCTTTATAGTAAACACCCTCTTAATCTTCTGATCAATCGGCACTGTCTCCGGTAACTGCATTGGTTTCTTCACTGCCTTGCCATTTTTCACTACGTTAAAACCCTGCTCTACCTGGTGTTGAACAGGTAAAAATTGCGCGCTCCACTCCACTTCAATTGAACCCTGTGATGTTATTAGGCCCTGTTTCTGAGCATACGGATACAGAAAATCCATAGCAATTTGAAGAATATTAAGTTCAATCGTGTATAATATCGTTGCAAGAGGGGCAATAAACTCAGCCAATTGAACTAATATCTTAGGCAGTAGCCTCTGGATATTCTCATCGTGCACCCTATATTCGGTTGTAAATTTCTCCAATTCCTTTTTTGTCTTTTCAATATGAAGTTGATCCTTCTCAGATGGATTTGCCTTCCGTTGTAATTTTTCAAGAGAATTTGTAAAGCGATCATAATCGATCTATTTAAAATAAAGTGGAAAAAAAAATAAAGAAAAAAAATTAGTCAGTCACTAATCTTTTTTTCAATTATCACCAAGTCACACAGACCTTTTTATGCTCTCTCTTCTTCAAAGCTTTTTTTACTGACTCAATGTATCCCTGTTTTCAAACAGTCAATTAAGCATATTTCTGATGTCAAAAAAAATATTCTCACCTTCATAATGTTACATTTTTGAACAACGGACAGGTCGATTTGGTCTAGAAACGGATCGATGGCATTTTTAACCTCTATTTGGACATCCTTGTACTGCTCAGCAGCAGCCAGTGTAATTTGAGGCGTTTCTCGAACAGACTTGCAAGGATCTGTCTCAGGAATCGGCTGATAAATCTCGTAAAAGTTGGTAGCTATTGTAACTTGTGATGAGACAATGGCTAACCATGCGTCTCGGAACGACTTTGCATGCTTAACAATCTATTAAACCTTGTTAACAATTTGCAAATCATGTAGTTTCATAAACTCACTTACATTATCTATCCCTGTCTCAGCCTCATCAATTGCCTTTGTCCACTCAATTACAGTCAGGTTTTCTGGCGACTTATTGCCTACCAAGACGTGTGGGGCGCGGACCACAGCTTTCTTAACACCTCGTATTGACATTTGATTTTTTTTTTTGATTTTTTTTTTCACTTAAAGCAGTAAACTAGCAGGCATCAAACTACCCGTAATCCGTCACAGATTATTTGTGGTTAGCGGAATTATTAAAAGCGTGTCGTTGAAGTTCGTAGGCGTCAGCGTGTGAACCCGGTCGTTCCGCAAGCCGCCGTCCCGCGTCATTGGCGCCACACCAAATGTGGCGCTCAAACATTGTGCTGTATGATGACTAACTGATGATTTAATTCACTTTAACAATGGAAGATCGATGCCAGCGATAAAAGTACATATTACCCCTAGTCGTTTTCGTATCATTTTGTTGTACAATTTCCATATACAGAATTTTCAACTGTAAATCAATGGGCTACTATATCATAAAAGACTTGATTTAAGTTTGGCTTTAACGTCTGACATTGTGAATTAACATTATTAGCTGTACATTAAAGCAAATGGAGGATAAGACTTTCACATTCTGTCTCTCAAAGGATATCCACATTCCTTTGCAGGTCAAAATGTATCTACTACATTTATTATTACTGTTTGCGATTGTGTTGATTAATTTTATGTTAGCGGCCATCTTGAAGGCACAAAGCCGCCAATTTCATTTACAAGAGCACTCGAAAATCCAGAGCTACGCCATGTAGGCTCAAATACGAGGTATTGTTACGTATTAATTACATGTGGGAAAGACTTGTCTAATTGAAGTTTTTTAAATAGTCCAATTTCAGATTTAATTGTTACAGTGCAATTGTTCGCAGATTGCAAACCATTAACGAGCCCAGTTCGTACGACACAAAAAAATTCCAAATCTGGCCGAAGATGGAACGAATGGCTTCAGCTACCTATAACATACGCTCAGCTTCCTCTCTCTTCACAATTAGCGATCACTGTGTGGGATATTGCTGGTTCTAGAAAAATGATCCCCTTTGGTGGTACGACGGTCAAACTGTTTGACGATAAGGACTTGTAAGCCGTTTTATTTCATCGGCTCGTGAGCGCCCTGATACTAACTTTTACCTTTTTTTTTCACAAATGAAGCACCTTAAAAAGGGGACGTCATAATCTTAATGTATTTCTTGACAGAGAATCTGATGGTATGAATGATTCATCCACTCTAGCATCGGTTACGGACGAGAAGGATTCTCTTGAAATGAGAATAAAACGCCATGATTACAGCGAATCATCAAAATTAAGCTGGTACGATAATCTAGCTTTTCGGAAATTGGAAATTTTACAGACTCGGAACGAGAGAGCAACCGGGGAGCATTCAATAATTGTTGAGCTTCCTAAATTTGATTTCCCAGTGTTGTTTTCAGATTACCACTATATTAGTACCGATTCATTGGAAGGTATCAAGAAGAATCAGGTTGAAGAATATCCGGTTGTTGCCGTCTACGATCCAGATGCAAGTCGTGAAAACGTTGAAGAAACCAAGCATAGGAAGTTACTGCGATCTCATCGAAACATGCTTGATAAGGAACTTAAACCAAATCCTCGCGCTCGTGACGAACTCAATACAATCTTAAATTACCCGCCAGCTCAGGAGCTTTCTTCGGAGGATAAGAATATGATTTGGAAGTTTAGGTATTACCTCACTAGAGATAAACGTGCGCTTACAAAATTTGTCAAGTCCATATCATGGGAGGATTCTCGAGAAGCTAAACAAGCTATTGAATTATTATCAAAATGGATAGAAATCGATGTAGACGATGCTTTGGAACTGTTGGGTCCTACATTCAAGAACTCTACAGTAAGGTCTTACGCAGTTGATAGGTTACGCAAAGCAGATGATGAAGAGTTACAGTTATACCTTCTTCAGTTAGTTCAAGCTTTAAAATTTGACTACGATAAAACTACCGCCGGCAAGAAATCAAGTTTGGCAAGGTTTTTAGAAGGGAGAGCTGCTAAAAGTGAGATTTTAGGCAGTTACTTTTATTGGTATGTGTCAGTCGAGGCAGAAGATGGCCCCGCGAGAAAGTTATACGGTTCCATACTGCATGATTTTGTTATCACATTGTCTACCATGCCTAATGGCCCCACAAGGGTTGGAATGCTCAGACGACAAACACATTTTATTAATACGTTTAACAACCTCACCAGGCAAATAAGGTTTTCTAAAGAGTCAAGACCGAAAAAGATAGACAATTTGCGCAAATTTTTGTCAGATCCAAAACATGGATTGCTCACATTCGATCCATTGCCACTGCCATTAGACGCAACAATTAAGGTCGTGGGCGTAATACCGGAGGAATCAAGCGTTTTTAAAAGTAGCTTACTTCCTCTTCGCATTAACTTCAAAACCGAAAACGGTGGAATTTATCCAATCGTGTTCAAGCACGGAGATGATTTGCGACAAGATCAACTTGTCATTCAAATTGTGAATCTGATGGATAAACTTCTTCGCAAGGAAAACCTTGACCTAAAACTTACGCCTTATCGCATTTTAGCTACCGGGCATATTGATGGTGTCATGCAATTTGTTCCAAGCGTATCCTTGGCTGCAGTATTAAATGATTATCATGGCATTTTGCCGTTTCTCAAGGAAAATAATCCAGACCCACGCGCTGCTCTTGGCGTTAAGGCAGATGCAATGGACACATTTATCAAAAGTTGTGCTGGTTACTGTGTCATCACTTACCTCCTTGGTGTAGGTGATCGGCATCTTGATAATCTTCTTCTTTGCCCGGACGGGCATTTTTTTCATGCTGATTTTGGATACATTTTGGGGAGAGATCCCAAACCATTTGCGCCGTTAATGAAACTTCCAATTCAAATAGTTGAAGGCATGGGTGGCGAACAATCAGATAATTTCCAGAAATTTAGAAATTATTGTTTTACAGCATATATGACCTTGCGCAAGTCTGCAAATCTTATTTTGAACTTGTTTGCACTAATGGTTGACGCCAATATTCCAGACATTAAAATTGAGCCAGAGAAAGCGGTATTAAAAGTGAAGGAAAAATTTTGTTTGGAAATGAGTGAAGAAGAAGCAATTGTGCATTTCCAAACCTTGATAAATGACAGTGTCAGTGCATTTTTTCCGATGGTTATAGATCGATTGCATAATTTTGCTCAATATTGGCGAGCTTAAGTGGGTTTAATAGTTTTGGTGTTTAATGTAATAAATATTAATGGCTTGGAATGAAATATATATATATTAAAAATATTAGAGGCAAATCATCGTTTGAAAGTAGGGATTAAAACCTGTTCTTCTATTACTGCTTGCTACCTGCAATTATGCCCTGGCCGAACTTTGTAAACCCGTTTGTGACAATGCTACCTTACATCACCAGTGCGATTCCTTGTTGAAGTCCAATATGCCAAAAAAAAAAAGCTACAATAATTTGTGTTATTATACAACGGCACTCGCAAATGATTTCAAGCACGAGAATCGTCCAATAACCGCACCCCGACTCTACAAAGGTTTATCCGTTATCTGTTACCTGTAAAATATTTTATTGTCTTATCTTCTTAATAATCATTGATTATTTACTAAACTTCCATCGCACACACATCCCACATATTATTCACAATCAACATCACACAAACACGAAAATGAAATGCATAGAAACCATACTGGCCCAATACAGTTACAATGTTCAAAAATTGACTTTTGTAACAGTTGTATAGCTATAGGCTATAAATATAAGAAGGCCGTATTGATTTATTATAGTTTCCCTTCATCGTATATGGTGCCTAGCACTAGCCATCGTAATTATATATGTAAGGTGTAAAACAATATTTCAAATCCGAGCGCCGTTATGAATAAATAGTGCCAAGTCCTAACTGCATGCATGCTTAAAAAAAAGAGAGGGACTCATAAAACCACTCCTACATTTCAAAATAAACTACGTAGCAGTGTTGAATTTGCGCCTGCACATTGGGCACAGTCCCTTCGATGATTCGGTTGATAGCCATTTCAAAAGGCAATGCATGTGAAATGCATGCTTGCATTCTCCAAGAACTGCAAAAAATCGTAGTGTATTAGCATAATACTACATGTGTATAATAATATATTAAATTTAATACTCACTTAATGGACAATCATCTCCTGGATACTTGCAGGTCGGGCATGTGCCGTCGTAAGCAACCCTGCAAATACCACACACCTCATCCTGAGGATGATCCCATTGCCATGTACTTATGGCATTCCAACGAGTAATCGTTATTTTCATTAGAAGCCTTAAATAGATGCAAGATTAAGTGCAGTACAAAATGAAAGCGAACCAAATTACGCACATAAATAATAATTATAATTACATCACGTGACTGCGTTGTCTGTCAAACCATCCTAAGAACTTCCTTCCACACGCGCGGCTACCACACATATCTCTTCCTTTGAACACTATTCAACAAATCTGTCACCGATTTGTATCATCGGCTGAATTGATATTAGCTTTTTGAAGTAGTTGATTTATTATATAGAGTTATATATACGCAATGAGCAGAAGATACGACAGTCGCACTACAATATTTTCGCCGGAGGGCCGGTTATATCAGGTGTGTCATCACTCATTTACGTAGTAGGTTTTTGCTAGATCCAGGTCTAACATTTTCGGGGTTACAGGTCGAATATGCATTAGAGGCTATTTCACATGCGGGCACCTCAATTGGAGTTTTGGCAAAGGATGGAATTGTTCTTGCTGCTGAGAGAAAAGTGACGTCGAAACTGTTGGAGCAGGATACTTCAGCAGAGAAAATCTACGCTATAAACAAGTAAGAACATCGAAAAAAAAAAAAAAAAAAAAAGGTAAAGAAAATTAACAATAATCAACTATGTAGAAACATGGTTGCTGCAGTTGCTGGTTTAACGTCCGATGCTTCAATTTTGGTCAACTACGCTAGAGTATATGCTCAGGATTACCTTCAGCAATATAACGAAGAGATTCCTTGCGAGCAACTTGTTCGGCGTTTATGTGATTTAAAGCAGGGTTACACTCAGCATGGTGGTCTTCGCCCGTTTGGTGTTTCGTTTATATATGCAGGTTATGACTCGCGGTATGATTTCCAGCTTTACCAATCTAATCCGTCTGGAAACTATGGCGGATGGAGGGCGACGTCTGCGGGAGCCAATAATGCCACCGCACAAACGTTACTTAAGCAAGATTATAAGGAGGACTGCACTTTGGCTGAAGCCTGCGAACTTGCAATTAAGGTTCTTAGCAAGACTATGGATGCAACTACGTTGACCAGCGAGAAAGTTGAGTTTGCAACCGTGGGTAAGGATAAGGATGGAAACGTGTACACTCATATCTGGAAGCCAAAGGAGATTGATGTGCTTCTCAAAAAGTTTGGCTTAGCCAAGCCGGATGAAGACGATGAGGAGGACGCTGATTAAAGAAGCGCTTGTGTAAATTATTAATACAAAGCTCATGCATATTTGAAGAAAAAAAAATTCAAACCTCAAAAATAACGAAGGAGAGAGGTACAAGTTCATTCGACTTGTACCTGATCACCTTTGCTCATGAAACCAACTTCTGCAAAATAATAATGACTACTCAACAAAAAATATAAAACTCAAGTACTAAAATCATTAACTCCATTAAGCAACCCCCCTGGCATCATTTAGGTTAGTACATTGTAGCAAATAAACAAAATAATCCACCAATACTAGGAATAGTTAATACAATAATCAATGAATAATTTGCCAATTAATGAGGATTATGAGTATTATTATTATATGTCTGAAATAACCAATGACGTTCATGATATGCATATAAACAACCATGGGCATAAAATTCCCTAGTCAACTCTTTTCACTAACGTAAATCACCGCCTTTTCCCACCACCACCTACCCAACTTGTAAGACGTGTTTCCTCACACACATCAACAATGAGTAGTGTCACTCTCAAAATCCAAATTATTCTTGCAATTGAAGCGAAGAAAACAATAGCGAATTTGAGTATTCGACATCTTGCAAAACAGTTTAGCATCCCGCGAACAACGCTTCAGCACAAAATGACCGGACGACTCCGCCGGTCCCAATACAACCAACGGTAATCCGACTCTAACCAAGGCCGAAGAGGATCATTTGTTAAATATATGCAACTGCATTCCCGGGGGGGTTTGCCACAGAGGTGTGACCTGCAAGATATGGCCAATCTTGTGATCGCTAAACGCGGTACACAACCAGGTTTTCCCACGCTTTTTCCTCGCGCCTATGACTACCAAAGGGCCCTATAAGAAGATCCTGACGTGTTGAATGCGTAATTTCGGCTAGTTGTCAATATGCGCGCAAGTTATGGCATCGTTGACAGTGATTTCTATTAATTTGACGAAATGAGCTTTATGATGGATCAAATCCTGGGAAGGATGATTATTATTTTCTTGGAGCGCATTGGCAAGTTAAAGACAAGATTATTTGGCCCGGCAATTCTGAATGGGTGACGGCAACAACTGGACTGATAATATTACGGATCTCGAGTGGCCTAAACACTTCAATTAGCTTACAAGTGCTCGTCGATAGGGTCGTTGGAGGATGCTGGTACTCGCTAGCCATGAAAGCCGTCTCACTTTTCAATTTAACAAATTCCCTGTCTGCCAGCCGATTCCTCACATATAACTCAGCCTCTCGACGTCTATATTTTTAGTCTATTGAAAAGGGCCTGCGGTAACGAGATCTCGTTCCCATCCAAGCCAATATCACGCATATGACCAAGGACGACTTTTTTTTTTCCCTGCATTTCAAGGCCGCCTTTAAAAAGGCTTTTACACAACAAAACGTCGAGGGCGACTATCGAGGGGCTGGCTGGCTGGCATAGTCTCTTTTAACGCGGATGCGGTAATTTCAAAGCTGGAAGTGAAGTTATACGGACGCAACAGTCTCTTTTACAATCGTCTCTTATTAAAGATCGGGTGGCTTGACCAAGGAAGCTCCCCGACACCAGTTTGAAAGTCGGTTGACCGATTGGTCAAGGCTGCAGTAGCAAATAGCCACAAGTTACGAGGTACTTCAAAAGGCCAATGAGGTCATCTCAAAGCGCCGGAGAGCTAAAAGAACCCGGTTGCGGGATTCGGGACCCCTTGCTGGCGGGGCGAGCAAGCCAGCCAGATTTTAACGGCAAAGGGAGTGGGGGACGGGTTATGGAAGCGACATAGGACGGGCGTGCGGAGAATGCAAGGGACCTGCCAAGAGGCTAGAGATGCATCTAATTTCCGTTTTAGTCATTTTGAGCTGTTTTGTAGAGTTGTAGGGTTATATAGACTTTGGGCGATTTCTTTGTTTGTATGCTTGTTCGTAAAGTTTTATTACTTGACTGTAAAAATACGAATATCGTGTCTACTCCTAAAATTCCTGAAAGGCGGCTAACCAAGTTGCAAAACAAGCAGGGTTGAAACAGACATCAGACATTTAAAATTCGGTATACATATTTCGCTGATCACTAATCTACAGATCATAAGTACTTGCAAATCCTGATCATCTGATCACCTAGGTTTGTTCAACCGGAGTTTATACGCAAGGCCAACCAGCGATCGTTAAACATTGGATCTGACCAAAATAGTAGACCATCTGAGTTTCCTTCAAGCACCTAGACGCAAGCATGCGCGCAAGAGCGTGCCTCCAAAAAAAAAAGAATGCAGAGGGTGGGTGCAAAAAGTGTATCATAAAGCGATTCTAGAGACGCCAATCTCAAGTCCATACAAAGAAGTCATTGCCGGGCAAGCACGCATATCAAATGTTCATTCATGGTACAAGAGCAACCAGTGCACAGTGCAAACACGGAACACTCGGCCGTGGTTCTTGGTAGCATGCATGACGCAACATTTTTCACAATTTATAAAAGCGGATAGGCAGTCGTCCGTGCCAATACTGTCCTCCAGGTAGGTGGCAAACACCCCCGCACCAAAACCAAAACATACGTGCCGCTTCGAGCAAAAGTGCGGAGAAACGGTGCAAAAGTTGTCGCGAATGCCGCGGCTTCCGACAATCGGGCGCTCGCAATTGGCCGCCGCCTCCAACACGTGGAAACCTTATCATGCTTACTCCACACTCTGGCCCCTCCCCAACAGAATAAAGTTTGTAATATGCTTTGTATTGGTAAAAAACAAGGCAAAAAAAAAAAAAAAGCATAGAGTCAGAGTAGGGTTCCTGGGAAATCACTTATAAAGGCTGCGCTCAGCCTCCCCCCTCTCCGCCCATTCTTGTCTTCGCCTTATACGCACTCGTTTATTTATTTTACTTTCTTTCACATCGGAATAGATAATGGAAGGTCACAACAAGGTTGAAAACCATGAAGTCGCAAAGGCCAATGAAAAGTTTGTTGAGACTCTGGATGGCAATGCTGATGCAGAGGCATATGCAGCTGCAGCAACCGTGTTCAGTGCTGATGAAGAAAAGAAATATCTCCGCAAACTGGATTGGAACCTTATCCCACTGATCTCTGCCATCTATCTGTGTTCGTTTCTCGACCGGTCAAATATTGGCAATGCAAAAACCGCTGGGTTATTGAAAGACCTGAACATGTCCGATGCCCAGTTTTCTTGGTTACTCACCATCTTTTACATTCCCTATATTTTGTTTGAGTGGTGTGCGCTTCTTTGGAAAGTTTTTCCTGCAAACTACTACGTCTTCTCTGTCGTCTTTTTTTGGGGAACTATCTCCATTCTTCAGTCGGTGGCAAAAAATTGGGCTGGCATGATGGCCTTAAGATTTTTTCTCGGTTTAGCTGAGGCTGCATACGGACCTGGCATTCCATTTTTCTTGTCTTTTTTTTATAAGCGTCATGAAGTGCCCTTGCGGTCCGGCATCTTTCTCTCATGTGCTCCTCTTGCGAACGCATTCGCAGGCGCGCTAGCATACGGCATCACGTCAGGCCACACTCATATTCACAACTGGCAATTACTATTTATTGTCGAAGGAGCTCCCACCATTCTCATGTCATTTGTTGCCCTTTTTTTTCTTCCCAATTCTGCTCCTACCGCGCGCTTTTTTAACGAACGTGAAAAAGAGATTGCCACCGCGCGCTTGGCTGTTCAGACCGGCTCTACAACTGTAAAACTTGGTCTTGACTTTAAGCAGATAAGAGAGGCATTATTGGAACCTAGATCATGGATCATTGCACTCATGTACTTTTGCATCAACGTTTCATTTTCATCGCTATCAGTTTTTATGCCAACCATTCTTGAACAGATGGGTTATACCAGCGTGCACGCTCAAGGCATGTCTGCTCCTCCTTACGTTTTTGCATTTCTCTGCACCGTCACTGCCACGTTTTTGGCTTCGAAATTCCAATGGCGATCAGCCATCATTATTCCGGCTGCAGCAACTTCGGCAGTGGGTTACCTGCTTTTAGCAGTCGTCAGCACAGTCGGAGTACGATACTTTGCTTTATTCATCTGCGCTGCGGGCATGTTTTGCAGTGTGGCAGTTATTATGCCCTGGGCAGTGGATAATCAAGGAACAGACTCCAAAAAGGGTACCGGCATGTTTCTTTTGAACTTGATTGGTCAATGCGGACCTATTTTAGGAACCCGCATGTTTCCATCTTCCGATTCGCCTAGATATTTTAGAGGCATGTGGGTGTGTTTTGGCTGCCTGGTTGCTGTCATGGCCCTTGCCATCATTAACAGATTATACCTTCAGTTTTTGAACCATCGATTGGATAAGCGGTGGGGTAAAGTTGAGGAGCAGCGAGCTGAAGAAATTGATGAGGTTGGAGTTGAAAGAGAATTTAACCCAACATACCGCTATATTATTTGATATAAAATAGTAGGGATTTGTTTTGTTTAGATTGTTCAATGGTTTACGGAAATTGAATTTTGAATTTTAAAATTTCTTTTTATTTTTAATTACCCCTTTTGTAGAATAACCATGGTCAAATTTGCCTAAAAGAACTTGCTTGTACAAGCCCGGCCGGGTCAGCCACGTTACCCTTATTTAGAACAGAAACATCAGAACAAGTATATAAGTTTTTTACTAACACGGTAAGGCACTGCGTCCCTTTGGCGCTACAGTAGTTACGTAATCTATAGACAGTGCTCTCGTTAGCACCTCGCAATTCACAACACGAGCTCAACCACACGCCAGAGACACAGGCAAAACGAATAATGAGAAAAGATTTTACGTAGGCCGGCGCAAGTAAAATAAAGCTGCTCAAAACCTATCCCTCAGATTCTCCCTAGCCAATCAGAACTCTCGTCGTGTCACAGCACATTAGCGCAAAAAAAGAACCATATTAGTTAATCAAACATGTATTGATCATTCACCACCATATTATACAGTATATAACTTTATGATGCATAGCCAAACCGCCAAACTACCAATTCGGTAGGTACTCCAGAGAGTAGATCTTTGTGGCATGATTTCTTCTAAAACATTGTACTTAATCCACAAGTCCAACGCTACACCCTTTGTTGCGGAGAGATGTTTATCTTTCAGCTGGTGGCTGCGCAGGTGCAAGCCAGCTCTTAACTAACTAACTAGTTAGTTAACTAACTTCTGAGAAGAAGTCTGATTATATAATCACGCAGCTTGATCAAAAAAAACCGTTGGTCAAGAAAACATTCAAAAAAAGAATCTTTAGTTTATCAATGTGTACTCGAAATTACCTCCACTCCATCTCATGGAATCATCCCCTCCCTCCAAAAAAAAAAAAAAAAACATTAATTAACCCGAAACCCCAGTAAAACAACCGTAATTACCCCCCAAAAAAAACTAGCAAGTATTAAAAACCTTGAACTCCATTAAAGCAAAAAAATCCGATATTACGCAACCACGGACATGGTCTGATTTAAAGCAATCACTCTTTCGAAATACATTCGCAGGCGATAAACTTTAGCCCTAGGGGGCGTATCCATGCTTCGACAAGAAATATTCGTGACGTCTTTGCGATGCTGAATCCTGTCAACCAAAACATTCACACTTTCTTGCCTGCCTTTTTCAATACTTCGACCCGACTTCTTAATACGCTCCCAAACACGAGTTCGCAGTTGGCTTTCAAGCACGTCGCGAAGCTTATTCCTTTCCAATGACTTGCAACGCATAGCCAAAACTGGACTTACCCGTGCATCAGTGGCAGGATATACGCCTTTTTGAATCAGATCATTCAGTTGAGGTCTAATAGAAAGTTTTCTCTGAAGAGAGTTTTGAGCAAACGCCATATGAAGATTCGTTGCCACGGCGTGAAACCTGTGCGACAAACTTAAGGGCGACCGAAGTATGTGTCGAGCCAAAAGATCCTTCTCTGTCGGTCTTGCCAATAAATGAGACACGAGCTTGCCTGCAAAATATTTAAGTCGTAACTTTTGAATATGCGAGTCTAGAGACAGCCGCCTGAGTCGTTGCGTCGTCCGAGACAATGCAAGCAGATCCGGAATGTCAAGATGCATGAAAATTGGTTCAAAAAGCTCATCCGGTAAACTTAACAAGCCTGGCAAGCGTGTCGGTGCCTTATTATTCAATTCCATCGGTCTTGTTAGCGTGTTCGAGTTGTTCAAATGTTCGTGCGATGAACAGGAGTGGTCCGAATCAGAAAGTGTGGTCAACCCCTGGTCTGCCATACATGCACACTTGCCAAACCTCGAAATCAACAGCCCAATGAACAGATTTAAAAAAAAATGATTAATTAGGCAGTCATGAAGGGTATTTATAATATAGGCGGTCAATGGGAATTGCGCAAGCCTAGTCTAGTGGTGATATACAATAATGTGGCATTGCACATTATTGCAAACTCTCAACAGCCGATCATTTAAATAGAGTTACCCCATTCCAACCATATAAAAACCCAGTTTCGGTTGAATAGATTGATATAACTTCATGACGATAAAGTGGTTTCAGACTGCTGGAAGTATTATTGTAAATAAGAGCTATAGACCATTGGTTATCAGTCTTGCAAACAAATCCTTCTATTGACAACTTACGACATATTAACGCCACATTACGCTTATCCCACAAGCCGCTAATGCAGAACATTTTTTTTTTCTCTCACAAAGCTCCATTCGACAATCTAACTGCATGATTTAGACGCGGGTCCATGTCTGCTTTGGTTACGTAGACGTGTAAACCATTGCTGCAGTCCATGTTGTAATATCATTTCGGTTATCATTGGTGATTGGCTGAGCACCAGATCCGACGAAATCAACTTGATTTTGTTGCTGTGGATGCAATAGATTGATGAGTACATATAAATAGCTTTTAGAGCCAACGATTTAGTTAGTACATGTACCATCAAATCCTAGCTACTCGATTTTAAATACTATTCTCATATATATTAAATATTGAACAAACAAAGTTACTCGGCATCTTACATCGCAGTTATACGACTCTATATCTAAGAGAATCGATACATGTATATTCATTATATAAAGCGTCATACTCGCTTGAGCAAGATGCCGTTCTCCAGTTTTTAAACGAAGTGTTGCAACTTCGAAATGCCTACTACCAGAAAAGAAACTAGATCGTAGACTCTCGATAGGAAGGGTGAACTAACTTAATTGCAAACGGACTAGCCCAAGTAATGACGTTCGACAGTTACCATAACAAAATCTTGGTAACTACATCGTTAAAGACTTGTAAATTAACAATTACAGTGGTTCCAGTTACGAATAAGTTGCTGCTTCTTAAATTGCAGGCGGCAGGCTTTTCAATAAAAAAATAGAGCGTTTATTAAAAATGATATTGAAAAGTCAAGTTTTTGTCTGAAGAAGCAGTCAGTCCTTAATTAAACAAGCGCTACAAGTAAACGACAAGTCTATTAAACGTAACAGTTTTACCAAGTTAAGCTGGAGTATTGGTAAGTCAAAATGCTGAGATAGAATTGTCGTATTAAGGTTTGGCCTTAATATCAAAGTTCTCAATCACTTTGCGGCGCGTTGATGTGGCAACTGCTATGCCATTACTTTGCGACAGCGAATAAACAAACAAGGCATTTAATTTACCAAAACAAAAACTTGAAAACCGCCGTAACAACTTGGTCCTTTTCCAATCCCTCCACGTTTCTTTCCCACAACAACACAACAAATCGATTTTCGTTTTAAAATTAATAATAATTTTTTTTATTTGCATAAAGGGGCGGATTTTTTATTTTTTTTAGTTTAGTTGGCTTTTTTGTTGTGTTGTATACATAGTTACGGCTTTGAAGACAGTGGTTGGTATCTTGTCTGCCTCACACTGGCATAAAAAGATTTCTGCAGACATATTTTTGCAGCTCTAAGTCAACTAAATTCATACTTAAATATAATAGGATATGGAAAGAGTAAGTGTTAAAGACCAAAAAAAAAAAAAAAGAAAAGAAAAGAGGAGAAAGACAGAAATTAATCTCAATGCTTGCAGCAACGGTCCCGACCAGCACTTCGAGTTCGTCCGGACGAGAATTCTGTGGTGACGCGACAATCTAGCCGAGTCCCTTTAAAACAGCTTGGAGGGTCAACTGCACTTGCTGATAAAACAGGTTTAAAAGCAGGTGCCAAACGAGTAGTGTTGGGAGACGTCAGTAATGCTGTCAAGTCTACATCTAATGCGCATGCAAACGGCAAGGTCAATCAAGTTTATAAGCCTACGAGATCAACAAAAGTTCTTCAACAACATGATGAAAATAGTTATGACCATCATGTTGCTCCAAACGAAATAGCAGAAGTATATCATCGGGTGCGGCAAGCGAAACTTGTACAAATGCATGCAGACATTGAAGCCGACGAGACAGCGGACAAGGTATCAGAAAAATTAGAAATCATTGAACAGGAATATGACATCCTGGCGGATGAGACCAAGACATCGCATACGTCACAATTATTGAGTACGTTTGACTCAACAGAGTACACTAATATTAAATCAAGAACAAACCCTTCAGCCTTGTTTCCGGTAATTAATGACGACACGCGAAAAGAGTACGCTTGGATTTCAAGCCAGTACCATCAAGAAGAGGAGATACGTGCGACGGCTCCAGATTATGAAGGTGACGAGGATGTAATGGACGTGTCGATGGTTACTGAGTACAGTGAGGAAATATTTGAGTACATGAGAGAACTCGAGGTAAGTAAAAGAATATGGCTTAGGTTAACGTCTTAATGCATGATGCTAACCAAATTTGCAGCTTCGGTTCCGTCCCAGTCCGGCATATATGGATGATCAGACCGAGGTGCATTGGTCGATGAGGGGTATTCTTGTCGACTGGCTGGTTCAAGTACACAACAGGTTCATGTTACTTCCAGAAACTCTTTACTTGACAATTAATTACATTGACAGGTTTTTGTCACTAAAAGTAGTTTCACTGGCCAAATTACAACTCGTTGGAGCTACGGCGTTGTTCTTGGCCGCCAAATATGAAGAAATAAATTGCCCGTCCGTGCAAGAACTTGTATACATGGTGGATCATAGTTACTCTGCAGAAGAGATCTTCAAGGCCGAGAAGTTCATGGTCGGATTGCTGGAGTTTAACCTGGGGTGGCCAGGCCCAATGTCGTTCCTACGGAGAACAAGCAAGGCAGATGATTACGACTTGGAAACTCGCACACTTGCAAAGTATATATTAGAAATCACAATCATGGACGAGCGGTTTGTTGGCGCGTTGCCGAGTTGGCTGGCAGCAGCAGCGCACTGCCTCTCAAGGAAAATGCTGGCCAAGGGTGAGTGGACGACGGCGCACGTGTATTTCAGCGGATACACGTTGGGCCAATTGCGTCCGGCCATGAACGTGCTTATTGAGTGCTGCCGCAAGGCAAAGGAACACCATAGTTCCATATACGAAAAATATTGTGATAGAAAGTATAAAAAGGCGGCGCTATTTGTTGCGGAGTGGATAAATGCGGTAACTGTATAAGAGTTGTCATATCATGAAGTTACATTTTACGAATATACCTAAACTATTGTTATGTAAGCACATTAAGGTTAAGTGACGCGCATTCTTGCCTGCCCTTTTCATGCAGGTTTGGAATGGACAAAATAATTGTCTTGCATTACGCAATAAAACCACAGCCGTACCTATGGTGTATGTATCGTATCAACCATACCAGCTGTCTGTAATTATGGATTTTATGAACGTATACGTTTAGTGATTTATTTATTTATTTTTCTTGTTTTTCTATTCGTTGCAACCTGCTGGCGTAAAGAGTTATCATAAAATTGCGGAGAATGAATAAGGTTAGGGGTCTATGCTAAATTGGGACAAACCATATTTTTATCGCCTCGACCCCAGCTCAAAGGAAGAAAGCAATAAAAGAAAAAAAAAGCAACTGAATGATTGACTGACTGAAAGTAACCCAACAGCAATTTCTATGCGCTTTGTCACTCGCTTGTATAAAAGGTATACAAGAGAAAACTACATACCATACACGGTCGTTAGACACTCGTACGTTTGAGAATTCACGCGTGATTTGCTTTGTTTACTCGTTCCTGAGACTATGTATAAGATCTTTTGCTTGGCCTAGCACAACAATCTTTTTTTAGCTAAACTTCAAGACACATAATAGTCTTGTTAATACTATTTTGACCAAGTATGGTAAATCAAGGCTTTTCATCTTCTCCCATCTCTTCAGTATGTGACCCGACTTGGGAGCAGGATTCAATCGAACAATTGCACCCGCACGCGCGTGATGCTTACAACAGCCCTGCATGGGAGGATTCAACATTTGGCAAGTCACCGCGTCCGGCTCCGCTGCCTCCTTCATTTTCTGAAAAACCAACCACAAATCACAATCGATGGCGAACGCGAAATATTATTCTCGCAGTTGTTGCCGTCATCGTGATCGTTCTGGTCGCCGTCCTGGTTCCGGTTGGAGTCGTTGTTATTGGCAAAAGTAATTCTTTAAGCAATTCATCATCGTCATCCTTTCCGTCTTCTTGGCCGGCATCTCCACAACCTTCTTCTGAATCAGGTGGCGATAACGGGTCAGGTTCGAATGACAACGGGACCCCATCCTACGCCGTAAACACGACTCTTGATATCGCAACATGGCTTGACCTTACTGATTTTAATACTACGTTTACTAATGAAACTGTCGGAGGATTGCCAATTATGGGTCTTAATTCCACCTGGGATGACTCGGTTCAGGCAAACAACAAGGTCGCGCCATTGAACCAAAACTTTAACTACTCTGAGACGCCAATGCGAGGTGTCAATCTCGGAGGCTGGTTGATTCTTGAACCTTTCATCACGCCGTCTTTCTTCGAGAATTATGCCCAATCTGAAGGTGTCGTGGATGAATACACGCTTTCTCAAAAACTAGTTAATGATTCGTCAATGGAAGAGCTCAAACAAGTGATTGAAACCCATTACTCCACATTTATCACGGAGCAAACATTTAAGGACATTCGTGACGTTGGGTTGGATCACGTGCGCATTCCCTATGCGTACTGGGCTATTAGGAAACTTGATGGCGAGCCATATTTAGAAAAAGTTCAGTGGAGATACTTGCTTCGAGCGATCGAATGGGCCAGGAAATACGGCCTTCGCGTCAATCTTGACTTGCATTCCGTTCCTGGAAATGCTAACGGTTGGAATCATTCTGGTCGTCAAGGGCAGTTGCAATGGCTTAATGGCACGGATGGTGACTATTACGGCGCACTGACACTCGACCTTCATCGACAACTGGCGACTTTTTTCTCTCAGGAAAGATACAAAAATGTGGTGACCATGTATGGCTTGGTGAATGAGCCAAACATGCTACTCCTGGATAACTTGAGGGTTATAAATTGGACTTCCGTTGCATATGACACTGTTCGTGAAAATGGATTTGAACAATATATCGTGTTTGGTGATGGATTCAGAGGCGCTGCCAGCTGGCAGGGAGTGTTTAATCAAACTCGGTACCCAAAATTTGTTCTTGACCTTCATCAGTACATGATTTTCAATAAGGACCTGCTTATGCAAACACACTCGGGCAAGATTAATTTTATTTGCAACTCCTGGACCAATCAAATGATGGTTTCATCAGACCCAGCCACCGGTCACGGTCCTACCATTGTTGGCGAATGGTCACAGGCGGACACGGATTGTCTTCGATATCTTAATAACGTTGGAGTTGGCAGCAGGTGGGAAGGCACGTTTAACGTGAGCTCGGTTCAGGATCAGGTCTTGACGCAGTCGTGCCCCGCCGGCACGAACTGCACGTGCGCGCCCACCAGTGTGGATCCGGCAGAGTACAATGACGAATACAAGCAATATCTGTTAATGTCAGCCGAGTCACAGATGTACGCGTTTGAGAGTAATGGTGGATACGGGTTTATGTATTGGACGTGGAAAACCGAAACCGCGGACGCGACTCAATGGTCGTTTCAACGCGGCGTCCAGGCTGACATTATTCCCCAATTAGCTTACAACCGAACATACGACTGCAGTGCAACTGGCACTCCAGATTTTATTGCTTTAGGGCTTTCAGATAACTTCTAAAACTATATAGTTATATCAATGAGATCTAATTAATTATAATTTATTTAATGTATATTATGGGAAAGGACTGGAAATGAGAAAAAAATTTTACATAAAATAAATATGATTGCAAAAATTAATTTTATTTATTGAAATATGGTCATATACTTCGTTTGCCATAATATGTTTTGCCTTTTATTATTTTCTTTTTCGCAAACTTCATAAACAATGTGTTAATCTTGGCGCGATCCTGTGTGATCTCGGTTAAGAACGGAATGATTTCATCAACATGCCAGGATGATTTAATGGCAAACAATCGTTCAAATCGAGTTGCCGGATCATCAGGTAATCTCGATGATGGCAAAAACCTTATCAATTCCGGTTCAAGTTGCACGTATTGACCCGTAAGCAAGGCAAGGTTGCACGACGTGTCCAAAAAAGTCGGCAGGGACGCACCCCATGCGGTCATGAAATCTGCCAGCTTGACGTCATCAAATGCGGCCATGTCGGCCAGCACGGTGATTCCCAGCCATTTCGTGAGTTGATCCCTGTCAAACCTGTACGGTTCCTGTGCGGGCAAATGTGAAAACCGGCTCAGGATGGTTTCGATAACCTGTACTGGCTCGTCATCGTCCACTTGATGAACCGATCGGACAACGTCATTCAGGAAAAGATTGTCGAGATCGAGTTCGTCAGCTTGCACGGCCGCGAACACGATCGGGATTAATTGTGAAACCAATTGATGCGACAAGCGGTATGCAAATCCGTCGATTTCAACACCCAAATTTTCTACCCAGGCCTGCCTAAATTCGACCGGCGAAACTGGGGATCGTGATTGAAACTGTGATAACGAAAGTTGTCGTGATTCTAGTGACTGCATTGACGACGCCTGTAACAAATAACGGTCATGATAAAAAGGAATGCAAGAAAAGTCAAGACTGGGCTTGGAAGACGACGACGACGACGACGTGTCCACTAGTTCTAAGTACCCGCCAGGCAATGTTGTGGCCACTAAAGACGAATCATTCCGTGGTGATAAAAGTAACAACGTGTTGGATTGCGAGATTTGCCTAACTTGAAACGTTTTCGAATACGAGCAAAGAAACGTTGGCTCGTCCGGACCGGCGGATTTGAGTTGCAAATGACTTTTAAAAAAAAAAATCTTGTTAGGTGAATAACATGTTACGATATTTCACATTTGGTCTTACTCTTTCTCGATATCGCTCTCAAGAAGTTCCAGAATCTCGGGTGAAATATGGATCAATCGACTTTGAGCAGTTGTTGAAGTGTCTACTAAGATGCGAACTTCATTTTGCTCCGTCATTGCTCGTTGTATTGAATCATTTACCCGAGCAGGGGCTGGATCACAATATTTATATCTAGTTTACGCGAGCAACTATGAATTTGATGAAATAAAAACGCGTTTAAAATGAATAAATCATAAAGACCTCACAGGTTTGGCATAAATGTTTCTTTTTTTTTTTTTGAATTAAATTGACACAATTTCAGATAATAGCCAAATAAGCTAATTGAACGTGTATATAAAAACCTGCTTTAACCATAAAGTGAAAATAAACCGGGTTGTAAGTAATAGTAACGTAACGTACCATACTAGTGTTTAAGTGATTGTATTTCGTTTTTCTTAAATTTTTATAAACTTTTATAAACTTTTATTTTATTTTGTATGTTTTTTTTTTTTTGGTCCAACGTTTCGAGAATGTGTTGCCACCTCATTTACATGTTATAGATAGTGAAATATCCTTTAAGATAAAAATTAATCATTGCAAGATACATCAAACCAATAAGCATCAGAAGAAATCACATGTTTGCTCAGCTTACTCGACTTGGCGGGTTATTCTATCAGAAAAACCATTAATCTGGATAAATACTTTGTAATTATTTTTATTACTCCTCCATTATGGATTATTAGCAGTTTGTTTTCCATGTGGTGGTGCTTTTATCGCCGGTATATCCGTGAATGGCATTATTCCTTTCGGTCCTCTTTTTTTCAAATTCACGTTTAAAAAAGTAAACAATGCATAGGACTATGTAAATGTAAACGATGCATAAATTCAAATGGCTACAAATCATTGGACATATTGTTATGTTAACACTCACTGTAATTATTACTGTTCCATGTAATTATTATCGGGGAAAGGGCCCGCGCTAAATTGAAAAAAAAAAAAAGGTACAATATTGTGTGGGTCATTAAACTTACAACCCAGAGTATGGAACCACGTCCTCAATTTTTTCACCCAAAAAAGTTACGATTCACGATTTACAGATTATTTTGATTTGCCAATTTTACTTTTTGTTTTTCTTTTAAGCAAAAATAAGTGCGGAACTTGGACGCCAGGGTCCCTCAATGGCCTCACAGGAGCATTATCATGATGGAGGTCACCATCATCTTGATCAGGATCAGGACCATGACCAGCAACAACACCAGCATGGTGCTTCTGAATTTGGCTCGTTTGTTGATTTTTCGGAGTTGCAACTTGACCTGTCCACGTTTGGCTATGATGATGACGCTACCAGGAACATGCTTGGCAAGTTTGAATCTCACCTGAACCATGACTTTGATGCGTTTACGTCCCAGCTTCACAACAGCCATGGCCAGCAACAACAGCAGCAACAACAAGAACAACACGCGAATCATGATCATCAACAACACAACTATCACCATGAACAGCATCAGCAACAACAAAAACAACTGGTTCAGGAAGAACCACCATTAATCCCAGGCCATGTTATCAGCGCCAAAACGAGCACGATACACGACGGCAGCAGCAGCAGTGCAATCATTCCGCCAACGCCAAATTCATTGGAATTTGTTGGCGGCAATGGCAATCATGCAAATCTTAATAACAACAACAACCATAATAAAAATAATAATAATAATCTCATAAATAACAGCGTGTTCCGGTCTCCAAGTGGTCTTATTGACCCGTATGCTATCCGCGAGGAGGTAAATTTACAGTTTTTTTTTTTTTTTTGCTTTAACTATGAATGACAGCTTAACACGTTATTTAGATGATGTTCACGCCGTTACTATCACCCGCAGTAACACCACTCGACACTCCCATGCACATGGGCAAGGACTTTGCCTACCCATCCGCAACGTATTTCAGTCCATTGACCTCGCCTGCCCTGGAAGCACAACCATACCCCTTCCCAGTGATATCGGCGACTTCACCACAACAGGCAGACATGCAGGGTGCGCAACAAGCAGCCAAGCTTCGCCGCAGGCCGGCCGGAGCTTTTGCCACACCAATCGCGGCCACTTCGTCGTCGCCAAGCGTGCGAGCCCTGTCGGGCAGCGTCACGAGTACCAGCAAATTATCATTGTCGCCGCCATCACAGCAACGGTCGTCCAAGCGACGGGCCATGACGGCGGTCACCGGCGCGGACGTGTCATCACCGGAGCCATTGTTAGCTTTGCCGGAATCTAGCATGGCGCCTCCACCAATGCCGACATTTAAAACTCCGATTGGTTCTGATATTGAAGCAGCAATAGCAGCTGCTTCTGCTGTCGCTGCTAACGCGGCGCAGCCGATACGGTTACAACCGGTCACGCCAGCGACTTTAATGAATCTCAAGAATGGCCATGCAGTCAGCAAAGACGTACCGTCGACGCAGGACGCCGACGCGGTAATTGAAACGGTCCGCACCAGAGCAGCGTCAGTTGTGATGAGACGCAATGACGTGCAATTGCCATCTTCATCGTCGTCGTCGTCCTTGTCAATAACATCTCCTGCGTTGGCACCGCAGGACGAGCTAGCCAAGCGGGCCATTAAGCCCACATTGGCGCGATCACGGTCGGGCAGCGTCGTGTCGATCGCATCGCCGTCACCAACAATCAAGCCCAGAGCGTCACCGAGCTTGCGACCGCTACTGCCGGACGGCATGGAATCCACCGTGACCGCATTGCTGGCGTCGAAATCAAACTATCAAAACATTGTGGAGGGCAAGCACTCGCAACTTGGGTTGACGTACCCGGAACAGTTAAGCATCAATTTAACATCCAAACGCACGTCACACAAGATTGCTGAACAAGGCAGACGGAATCGCATTAATAATGCGCTAGCAGAATTGAACCAGTTATTAGTCGCAAACACGAATGTGGCGTATTTGGATGATGATGACGGTACAGGCGAGGTCGAATGTGATGGTGCAGGCGAGAGCAAGCCGGACCGGAGAATGGACATGCCGCAGCAGGCTTCGAAAGCCAACACGGTCGAGCTCGCGATCGAGTATATTAAAAAATTACAGGTCAAGGTCACAAAGTTGAAGGACAGAGTCAAGGAAGTCGAATGTGACCTGGAAATCGAGCGGCAAAAAAACAACAGTCAGCTTGCGATGGAAGACATGGAAATGAACCATGCTGCCGTTGCTGCTGCTGCTGAAGAAGAAGAATAAGAATAAACAGCTTAAATTGTGTAAGATATATATATTCATTTGGTGTATTTATTATTGTAAAACCCGATTTAATTCATAATAACTCTTTTTCTTTTTTCTTTTGTAAAACAAAACTGACAAGCACTCAATTAACGTATTAAAAAAATCGGAATGTTTCTAGCAATACATGAACAAGACAAAAAAAAAGAAAAATAGAAAAAAAAATATATAAATAAAAATAAAAAAAATTAGACAAACAAAAGACGAAATTAGAAATGCCATACAAAACTAAGGACATCAATTCCAAAAACGACAAACAACATTGACGTGGTCATGGTCAGGCAATAAATAAAAAAAAGATTCATATTATTTATGAGATAAAGGTTGCCTCAGAGTACAAATGGCCAGCCTCTTCGTATTCCTCATCACCAAACTTTACCTTAATTGAAGCTGGATTTGAATACTGGTAAATGTACGGTTTCGTGCCTGCCACACCGGCGACAACTTTTTTGACAAACGCGGGGATCTCGGACATGACGTCGACTCGTTCGACCAAATTAGGGATCGCGCCTTCCAACGTGGCTTGCAAAGGAGTTAAGCTTTCAGGTTGCACGCCAGACCATGTAAACTTGACTTCGAGCGGTTCGGGCCAGCCATTGGCATCATCAGACTTGACTTTCGTGTGCTCGGCCGTGTTCACGATCGTGGCGGCCAATAATTGATCCTTGCGGACGACCGCGCCCACGTTAACAACTTGAGAGCCATAAGACGGCGGCGTGGTGAATTCCATCAACACCGCGGACGTGGTGGGACCTTGGAAATTGACAAAGTTCCATCTTGCTGCAGCGTGATGCGGCTTCATGCCTTGCAGTGCCATCACGTACATTGCGTTGCCGGACACTTCAATTAAATGACCGTTGGATACGATTGTGCCGGCCACGGTAGCACGGGGCCAAAACACATGGCGCATGGAGCCCCATGGGTTCTTTGGGTCCGTGCCAAAGTTGGTCGTGCCGTTCTTGCCGATCTTGAACCCGGGTGCCTCGCGCACGATAACAATGTCAACAAGTGACTTGTCGTTAACTTCGGACTTAATCTTGTACGTGTTCAGATCCTCAGACAGGTCAATCGATAACTTGTCGGCCGTGAACGATGTCTTATCGGCACCGACCTTGAAATTTTCCAGGTGCGTGGACGTCCATACCCGATCTTCAGCGTTGTCCGGGTGATACACGCGGCAGGTGAACTGTGCGGTCGTGTGCAAGCCTGCAATGTTGGACAAAATGACTTGCACAAACACGACATGGCCGGTGACGGTGGTCAAGTAAAAAGTCTGGGTCTCAACGTTCGTGTATGGCAGGCTGCGCCATTCCAAATCTTGCCTTGTTAATTCACCAAACGCGGTTTCGGGCGTCAATCCAGTAGTAACAGATTGCAGGGCATCAGGCCCGTAAATTGGCTCTGCAGTTCCAGCCACGGCAGATAACCTGCAAAAGAAAAGATCACGATTAGAAAACAATCAAACCAAACCCCACCCGCAATTACATCATGCATGGTATCAGTTTGCTCAAAACCAACCAGAATTACTTACCCAGATTGAACCCACTTCAGCATTATGAAAATTTATACTATATATATATATATCTAAATGTGTATTAGATATGTCCAAAGTGTATGTCCAAAGTGTATGTCCAAAGTGCAAATTTATTAGCTGGCTGGTGATGAAACGGAGAAATTGGTGGATGACAAGCGTGGAAAGGCCAAATATATTAATTGTTGCGGCGAATTTCAAGCATCACTAGCCATACATAAGCCACACCAGCCACAACGCTTACTAACTAGGGTCTAATGCTTGAAAACTATATATTGTTCTATAATACGGATTTAAAAAAAAAATATACTCCAATTCTATTAATCATTTCTGGCTCTTGTCCACCCAGTAACTAACGTCGCGCTCGTGTTGGTCAAACGTGCGAACGGTGATTAACCTGGCCGCGCTGACTTGGCTTGCGACCGCATTCCTAACGTTAGCTGCCAGCCGATTTGCCTGCTCAAGGCTTACTCCGCTGCTGGCAGTAGATTCGTCAGAGCCGGCGCCCACGCGCAGGTCGACCGCAACTGACACGACCGGCCCTGATTTGATTGCCCTGACGTCCAAAACTTGAGCCGTAATGCTGTCGTTGGTTGCGCTCACGACCGTGTCGACCGTGTCCGAAACCGCGTCAGTGGCAGCATCACGTGCAGAGTCGAGAATGTCCTGAGATGCGGCTTGATCGATTAATTCCGCCACTGCCTGTCTTGCCGAGCTGACTCCGGCTTGCAAAATCACGCCGGACACGAGTAAGCCACCTGCAGGATCGAGCCAATCCCAATGGCACAGGTGCGAGCCAGTTATGGCTGTCAACGCAACCACAGATGTCAGGCAATCCACCCGGTGATGCCATGCGTTGGCGACCAGCACGGTTGACTGCTTGTCGTTAGCAATCTTCATGGTGGCTTGGAAAAGCCATTCCTTGATTGCGATGCTGCCAGCCGCCAGCCAAGCTGCGTGAATATTTGGCGGGCCGTCAATATTTGAATGCGAATGTGCCAGTAACGAATGCAGCCATGACTCGTCGTGGGCGTGACCATGATGGCCGGTAGCAGCTGCAGCTGCAGCAGCTGCGTTGTCGATGATGGATTCCATTGTAAAAAAATGTGTGTATAAAGATTCAGCAGCGCTAACGCCCATGCCGACGCCAGCAAGAACAAGCATGGCAGATACGCCTAGCGAACCCAGTGCTTCAACTTTGCCAAACCCGTTCGGGAACCGAGCTGTCGGTGCCCGAGTGGCCACCCTGACAGTAGCCAAAGTGAGAAAGTCAGACAGCAGGTCAGATAGCGCATGACCGGCGTCGGCCATAAGTGATTTGGAATTAAAAACGTAGCCGCCTATGCCTTTTGCCAGGGCCATTCCGAGGTTAACCCATAAACCTATTTTCGTGATGCGGACGGCAGGATCGGTCACGTCCTTGGACAGCAGCAATGTCGTGTCGTGAGTGTGAGTATGCGAATGAAATGGCAAATGAAAATGGGAAGACTGTGGCTGCGAATGAGTGTGAGTGTGGTGGTCATGAGAACTTTCGGTGGATGGTGAGGACGACGAAGATGAAGCCGAATCATGATGGTCGTTAGGTTTTGAAGAAAACCGCCGGGAGGAGCTGAGTCGTGTGCAAGACATGATAGTCCTGGCATGCCATGCCTGAGCCGGCCAAGGCGGGCTTATGACCTGTGATCGAGTAATGACCCGGATCTGCATCGTGACGGGTATGGCACCGAACGATAAGAGGACGCGTGATTTTACATCGTCAAATTTCGTTAAATTGAACTTCCCAGTCATGGCTTAGTCAGACTTTGCATATAGTTATTTTTTACAGCACACTAATTGACACCAACTAATACACTGAACATCCAAATATATATATATATATATATATACCAAGTTTACACTAAATCCAATGCTCAGTTCATGGAATGCATTTTTCTGCACGGCCCGTAGTCGCATCATCTGTCTACTTTAACAAGTCTAATTTAAGATGGGGCATCAAAAAGCAAGGTACCCTATGAGTTTCGAGATGGTGGTATGCAGCGCCAAAGCCGGGCCGATGAACAGCTTACGGGGATTGCCAATCTTTGGCTACTATGAACGACAATCGACTATTCAAGTTTTAGAGAAGACCGAGTTTGTGATTTAAAGTCAATTATGCGGCAGGTATTGTGGAACAGGCCATAAATGTCATGTCCTAAAGCAACGTCTTTCAAATAACGTTGAGGCCACTGAACTACATGGCTTTCGAGATAAACAAAAACCTGCCGTAGACAGACTTCAATCATACAACAAACTGAAGATTAACCATGAACCTCTCATTCCGGATTCGATATTCGATATCTAAAAACGTACTTTACAGGACCTGCAGGTTTTTGCTACATTTGGGCATGGTCTTTGACTAAAAAGGTAAATTTAGAGCGATCCAACTGTGAAAGTTGTAGATTGCAATACCGCTTACATTACACCTTCGTACGAGATCTTAAGCGGCAGCAAATTCTTCATACATCCGAAAGAAGCTGAAGGCATCAACGATTAAAAAAAGCTGCTACCTATCTCTAGTGCTCAACGCATCTTCGTGTGCCGAACATCTTGCGAAACTCACCATTAACCAATGACCATTAACCAATGTGGAAGTAAACCACTTTTCCACCATGAACCCTTGAGTCAGATTCTGCCTTCCATGTTGTCCCAGTTATCTTCAGGCAATTCGACCACTGCAAGCATACAAGGTCCAGTCAGGGTCACGCTTAGTAGACTTCTCATACTTATCTAATAGCCATTCATCTTCATTAACTATCAACCCGAGTTTCGTTCTGACCGTTGCTGTAACGTAATAGCCCTGCCGATACGCCCCGACTAAGCCTATGCCAACAATCCTGTGCGGGTAACCTTAGAGAGCCGACCTGCGCGACTGCTAACCAGGACGCAGGAGAAGGTTTGGAGGAGAGGAGGAGGAAGGAGGGGGGATACATATTTTCGGAGGACAGTTATCATTATTATTACTATCATTATTTATCATTAACACTGATTATTTCCCTCTAAAAACACACACGTACACCATGACCCCATCGCCATCCTCCGACCCTGCTGCTACGTCACAGTTGCTGTCAATGGGATCCTGGTAGTTGCAGTAGTCATTATAATGAGTTTGCGGCACGTTGATGTGTTGATCATTTGTACTAACATTGTTAGCGTGCAAATTTGCTGCATATATTGTTTTAATTTTCATTACCAGTGAACGTTTTCTGTTGCTACGGGGTTAGATACCTACCCATACTTCACCATATTATTTGGTTAACCAAACATGAACTTGTCTTAATTTCTCCATCAAACGAGGCTCAAAATAAAAACGAATTACAAATTTATGCAAAACTTCAAAATCAAGTGAGCTATAGAAGAATAGTTTTGATTTAGGTCTTACAATCAAAAAATTATAGCGTATATTTGTCGATTGTAATGCAGAGGATTCGACGTGCGTCGTCATGGAAACGAAGCCGCCCATTCGCATTTGCGTCGGTCAGTCAAAGTGATGCCCGACGGCCAAGACTGCGCATCATATTTTGCACAGTGTCGATAGCAGGCGTGTCTTGGAGGGCAGGTTTGACACACCTGCGGAATTCGTAACTTCGTGACCGATATTTGACAACGTACAAGTTTGAGCCCAACTCCGAAACAGTCATGATAAAAACGATACTACTCGTTCTAATTATGCTTGAAAAGGCACATCCGAATATACGCCCTTTTTATGTTCAATTTACCAAGTTATCTGGCCAGTCAAGCCGAGCGAGACCAATATAGAGCGTTCGAAACGACATTTCTCAACAAAATCATGTTGGCACTTGTTTACGATCTTCTGCCATCATAAGTTAAGGTGCTGCTTCCTCCAAACTATTAAGACTAGCCATTCATCTATCGCACGTCGCTTTGCTGACAATGAATGGTTGTCATGGACGGAGCCAGACAAATTTAAAAAACGTACTTATAGCAAGAAAGACATCTAAATTTAACGTCTGTCGGGGACATAGAAAATCGAACCACTAACTATACTCATGCAATAAGCAATAATAATTTATTCATGTTTCTTTACAATAAAAATACTCCAATACAAATAAATGCAGTGAACTTGCAAACGTTTTTTTGTTGGTCGAACTGATTCCCAATAGCTCAGACTTCAAGTAGTCCCCACCAGGTGCCCAGCAATAACCATTAATCTCTCTTGCGCAGTTCACATGAGCAAGTCATACTCCAAAAAAGTATGACGTGCCTTTGCTGGCCCACGGTCCGTTACTGATATATATATATATATATATATATATATATATAAATGAAATCAATCAATTCTATAGTCCGAGCATGGCCCAACAAAACCCGCTGTTTTTGTGATAAAAAAAAAAAAAAAAAAAAGACCCCGGTAGACTGCGTCGGGCACGCCGAATTTATAGAGAGCAAACCCTTGTGCTGCCAACGCTGTGACGGTTACTCTTTATCCGTGGCACGGTTTTGCGGGGAATTAAATTAGCACAGGCATGCGATAAATATGGATCGATTGGATGGATATATCCATACTCATATTATTAGCACCGGCCAGTTGTCCTCCCACAACCTTTGTGTGGCCATGGTTACTAAATCAGTAGTCCAATAAATTGCCGAGGACATTTCCTTTTTTTGTTTTAATTTTTTTAGTGAAATCGGATCACATATATAGGGGGTCAATCATGGCCGATTCAGGCACGTCGACCGCATCGTCACTTTCAACAACGCAAACGCAATCCTCTGGCATTGACACGCCGACTGATTTTGAAAACTTGCGCATATTTCGCGAGCGCAGACCGTCATATCAAGGCCGACACGTGTCATCATTGCACGCTGGGCTCCACCCTTCATTACCGATCCCATCTGCGTCATCATCACTGACAAGGACAACAACAACAACGACTACAACTACAACTACAACTGCTGCCATAGATTCTACTCTTAATGAAAATAATGATCTACAGCAGCGGCAGTTCAAGAGGCCACGATTCAAGGATCTCAAGTTTCAACCACGGGCGACAATTCTTGACTCTGAAGCTTCCCGCGGCTCAGTCTTTTCTGGCTTTTACACGTTATTTTGGCTGGGCACGTTTCTGTTGTTTTTCAAGACTGCCTGCGAAAACGTGCGGCATACCGGCTACGTGCTGGACACGCACGTGCTGCGCATGTTGACCAGGGACCTGTTCAAGATTGCTG
This sequence comes from Lipomyces japonicus, assembly GCF_038497905.1. Taxonomy (NCBI): domain Eukaryota; kingdom Fungi; phylum Ascomycota; class Lipomycetes; order Lipomycetales; family Lipomycetaceae; genus Lipomyces; species Lipomyces japonicus. Next base: position 46,726 of record NW_027117861.1, read on the forward strand.
TCACGGATTTTGTATTGTTCGTGCTGTGTTTCCCCAACGTGATCGTGCAGCATGCGGTCATGCGTGGCTGGCTGTCCTGGCATGTGACCGGATGGGTCGTGCAATCCGTGTACGAAGCCGGGTTTTTCATGGTGGCGGTATGGTGGCCCATGAATCGGAATTACCCGTGGATCGGCAGGGTTTTCTTGACCATGCACGCGTTGGTGCTGCTCATGAAGCAGCACTCCTACGGATTCTTTTGCGGTTACTTGTCCACGGTCAGGAATGACTTGATAAAGTTTGAATCCGCATTGGCTGGATTGTATCGTGAATTGGATAGGCAGTCATCGACCGTTAACACCGTTAACAACGACGACGACGACGTTATGTTACAAAAGAGCAAGATCTTGGACGAAATCAAGTTTTGCAATGCTGAGTTGCAATCACCGTTAAATCACTTGTCAAAATATCCGGCCAATGTAACCACGGCGAATTTTTTCGACTACATGATGATGCCCACGTTAGTTTACGAATTGGAATATCCTCGCACGGACAAGATCCGATGGCGATACGTGGCTAAAAAACTATGTGCCATCTTTGGTGTTTTCTTTCTCATGATTTTATTGGCCGAGCAATTTTTTTACCCCATCGTCATGCATGCGTTGCAATTACGCACGTTACCGTTTTTAGACAAGTTAGCAGCTTATCCGTTTTTGATATTGGACTTGCTGTTCCCCTTTATTTTAATGTATTTGCTTACATGGTACTTGATTTGGGATTCAATCTTGAACGCGTTGGCTGAACTAACCTGGTTTGCGGATCGACAGTTTTATGGTGCATGGTGGAATTCAGTGCAATGGGATCAATTCGCCAGGGACTGGAACGTGCCCGTGCACCAATTCTTGTTCAGGCATGTGTATCATTCAAGCATTTCGGCGTTGCAGGTATCAAAAAGTTCGGCCACGATATTAACGTTCGTGTTGTCATCCATCGTGCATGAGTTAGTCATGTTTATAATTTTCAGAAAATTGCGAGGCTACCTGTTGATCTTGCAAATGTGCCAATTGCCATTGGTTAGGTTATCAAAGACCCGATTTTTGCGTGACCGCAAGGTCTTGGGCAACGTGATCTTTTGGTTTGGCATTTACACTGGTCCTTCCATGATGTGCACGTTGTATCTTACATTTTAGAATTTATATAGTTGACAAGTTTATCGTCGTCGTAACCTTTTGTAATTTTTTTTATCATCATCATCATTTTTATCATCTTCATCGTCATCCTCCGGCTCAGCAAAGATCGGTTTGGGTTGATTTTTTTTATAAACCTTGAAAAAAATTGGCTCTTCCTCAGCCTTTTTGGCATATTTGAGTAACGCGTCCCTGGGATCTTCAGTTAGACCTTGAATTGCCACGTTTTGCTTAATATGTTGCTCGTCAGGATTATTCCTGGCAAAAATCCCCGTGTAAGGTAATTCGGGCGCGCGAGTCTTTACCGGATCCCTGCGATCATCATTTTTGGTTTTCTGTCGTGATGATCCTGTCACACCAGTACCATTCTGTTGATGGTGTGGTCTTCGATTGCCATGATCCGAACCGACCACTGCGGACATGTCCACGTTTGCAGTCACGTCGTCATCCACATGCTTGACCTTTGCCGCCCGTTCGACCACCAATTTTGCACCTCGGCTTGATAACTCACGCGAAAACAACGCGAGAACTTCACCGGATGACGTGGAGGCAAAGATTTGGTTCAACTTTGCGTGCCATGCCGTGCGCACGACCGAAGAAGACGGCGACGGCGCGTCCACGGTCGTGATGGTGGACAGGTCGGTCTTGTCCAGCACGTGAACCTGACCCGGCGATTGAGGCGTGGCTGACGTGCCGGTGACGATAAACCGTTCGTCGGGCCCGAATGACACGTCGGTCTCCTGGAATTGATTGCGCAAGCCGGTCCTGACCAACACCGGCCGCGAAAAATTTCTCGTGTCCCAAAGCTTGACGGAGTGGTCGCCACCACGGGTCAGCACGGTCGTGCCGTCAGCACCGCACGTCACGCCTGACGTCCAGGTGCCTGGTTCGTGCGCGGCAGCGACCTGGCCGGCCGGCCGAGATAACGGGCCGGTAACGGGCCAATACGATAACGCGCCATCGTCAGTGGCGGCCACGATCGTGCGTGCTTGCGACGATTCCTGCCATGCCACAGCCGTGACCTTGGGCTTCCCCAGCAACCCCAAATTCGCCCGACCGGTTTTGGACTTGTAAACGATGAGGTCACGGTGGCGGCGGCGCACGGATTGATCCCACACGCGCACGGTCGAGTCTGCCGACGAGGTCACAAAGAGGTTGCGATCCCAGGGGCACCACGCGGCCGACGTCAACTCTGCAACGTGACCGGACGTGTTGTGCATGTCGGTCAGGTACATGTCGCCTCGCACGAATTCGCGCTCGTCCTTGCCATCACGAGAGAAAACCTTGGCCTGGCTTGAGCCGGTGATGACAAGGATGGCATCACCAGATGGAGAAAATTTTGCGGCATGAATCAAATGAGCGTCGGCAGGTTCGAACGATCGGAATGGGGAGAGTGATGATAATGACATGGACGCGAAATCGTACAGGTTTAAATGATAGTCGTATGAACCTGATAGTAATCTCGTGCCAGCCGGATCAACGTCCAGCGCTGACACGGTTTTTGCATGTTGCTTGATAGTAAATTGATGAGTTAACGGTAACAAAGAAATGTCGTCGTCATCATCATCATCAGATTCGTCTGAGTTGTGTTCATGATGCTGCGGAGGCAAGAATTCACGCCGACATTGATCGTAACGGTGTTCAAAATTATTTTCTTGTTCTTTCTTGCCAAAAGAAGCGGGCAAGAAATTCCGCAATTCTTCTTCTTCTTCGTCACCGTTGTCCATAATGAAATTACGGTCGTGCGAACTTGGTTGTGGTTAAACACGATTTATGTTTTTGTGCTTGATGTATAATAATAATAATAATAATAAGGTTTGGTTTCAGCAAAAGTATAAAAAAAATTTAAAAACTCGGTCTTGGATTTGGTTTTGGTCGAATTATCTTGTCGCGACGGGGGCGGCGGGCCAGGTGCAAAGAGATAAAAATAACGGAGCGAATCAAATGTCGAACGACGCCCGGAGGACCAATTGGAATTCGTCTACAGGCAGTGGTAATGCAATTGCCACTGGCAACCGGCCAGGACGGCAGCAATGGTCACCGTCATCGTCGCCGTCGACCGAATGGGTGGTTGGAGTGAACGTGGTGGTGACGACCGTGCTGGATGAGCGAGTGAGCGGTACCGTGTATGCTTATTGCACTCAAACTAACACGGTAACCGTGCATACCAGTCGGTTCGAGTTTCGAGTGCTGAAAGTTGGGTTTATTAAGGACATTGCGGTCGTGGGCAAGCCTGTGCAGCAGCCATCACCAGCGCTGCCGACGGTCGAGCCGGTGAACTTGGCAACAATCACAGCTAGATTGGAACAGGCCATTCGGGCAGCAAATCAGCATCAGGCAAGTCGAGGCGTGGGCGTGAGTGCTGGAGCACAGGCATTGTTTGATGCGCTACATAAAACGTGAGTGAATTTGCTTATCGTTGTGATCAAGGTTTTTTTTTTTTAATTGGGTATTTTTTTGTCTTCTTTTGTTCAGGTTGCCGGTACGATGGGACGGAGTAGCAATTGTCGTGTTGGATGAAGTCAGGATTGAGCCTCCGTACACTTCTGCCGCGTGCAACGCTGCTGATGCGGCAGGACCTGCGCTTGCCAGGATCAAGACAGTCGTGAGTTACGGTGTGATACCATGGTACATTGCAAGTTGCTAACGGGATGTGATCAGGTCGAGCAGGAACGAGCAAAGTTGAAGCTGTAGTCGGGTGATGGTGATTAATTTCTAGTCTATTAATGTAACATGTAATATATATAAACAAAAAAAAATAAAAAAGAGGAAAATGCGATATGGATAGGTCATGGTGATAATGATGGCGACGCGGACGATGTAAACGATGTGAGCAAGGCTTTTGTCGATTCATACCCGCCGAGGAAGACCGCACCGCCAGCCGAGATCCATAACGTGCGCGGGCCAACGCCGCGAAAGAATGCGGCCAGTCCCTCGTCGGCAGCAATCTGCCTTGCCAGGACGGCCACCGGCACCGGATCGCGGGCCAGCATGATGCGTGTCTTGAGCACGTCCAGAGGGGTCGTGAGAGCTGCAGCCACGCCGCCAGCGACAGACCCGCACAAGGCGCCATCCAATGGCGACGGCTGCGCAAGCACTTGGTTGCCATCTCGAGTCCTGGCCCTGGCCCGGGCCCGTTTCAGAGCCTCGTATAAAGGGAACTGGATTGCCGTGAACGGAATCTCACGCAGGATCGTGGTGGCGTAGCCCCGGTACAGGCCTCGCACTCCCTCGGCCTGCAGCACGGCCTTCAATGCAGCCGCGGACGACGGATGAATGGCAGCTTGGGCTCGCTGCTTGACCACCTCGGTCGGCACGCGAACCGAGCAAGCCGCGACCTCGCCAGCAGACGCAGCCAGCATGTGAGTCAGCGGCCGGGCCAGTGCGTCGTCGTGGTCGAGCCGGCTGGCCAGGTGCGGGTACAGGTTCGTGTTGAGGAATTCGTAGGTTAAAAAAAACAAGCTTGCGCCGGGGGCAGAACCCACGATGGCACTGCCAACGCCACGATACACGCCGGCCCAGCCACCGTTGGCCGAGAAGCCACCTTTGGCCTGAAGCCGGGTCTTGACCGTGTCGACGGGGAAAAACACGAGGTCAGTGCAGGTGCCAGCAGCAGCGCCAGACTAGAAAAAAAAAAAAAAAAAAAACGAAGCATGCGAGGTTAGTTCCCGGTGCACAGTCGGCTTAACGTTCTTTGCAAGGGAGGGGGGGGGGAGGGGTACGCACGAGCAGCGGAATGGCGACCGAGTGGTCCATGGCGGACAGGTAAACAAGTAAACAATGAAGTATCGGTCAACGGCAACCAAATCCACTTTGGCCGTTGCGATAACAAAATTGTTTTTGGCCCAAACAGCAGGCGGCCCCTGCTGTTACGTAACCGGCGTGTCAGCAGCAGCGAACCGCTGACGTCACTCGTCCTTCCCTTCGTCCCTCGTCACGGCCGGCCCGGGCGGCATCGCGGAGGCGCAGGATAAGCGGTATTATGTAACTTATATATTTGGGCCGGGGGAGGGGTTCAGCCAGCCTTCGACGACCACAACCACGACCACAAAACCAACCCACCACGACCACAAAACCACCGTGCTTCTCTTCTGAACTTGCTCAATGGCTTTCCTGTTCCGGTCCAGGGCTGGGTCTGACCCGGGCTGGGCTCCGACTCGCGACCTGCCCGCCCTGCCGTTCTATCGCACGTTGTCTGCGCCGGCACTGCCACCGTATCACCACCACCACCATCCCGACCGAGACAGGGACGGCAACACCTTCGGCGACGACCACGACCACGACCACGACGATGATCATGACAGGCTGCAGCTGCCACTGCCGAGGTTCCCTGTCACGCCTCGTGATGAGGAAGGTCGCGAATCACTGCCGCCGTATTCGCCCGCCATTGTCCGCACCGCCGTGTTTGCCCGCAAGCTCGAGATGGTGACCCCACTCGACGTAGCATCAGTGCGGTCGTGGACCACGGTCGACGTCGTGCTCAACAACACACAGCTCAACATCTACAAGCAGTCGTCACTGTCGGCGTCTTCATCCTTATCATCACCATCATCATCACACGCACCGCCGCCGTTATCACAACGGCGGCTGATTAAATCTTACACGCTGCAGTACGCCCAGGTCGGCCTGGCCACTGATTACAAAAAAAAGCCAAACGTGATCCGGGTCAGGGCTGAAGGCCATCAGTTTTTGCTGGCCTGTGCCGATGCTCACGAGTGCGTGGACTGGACAATAGCCCTGCAGGCCGCCTGTGACCTGGCACTGCCGCTCGACGACAGGGCCATCCCGCGTTACCGGTCGATTCCGTCCCGCAGGCGCACTCGCAGGATTCTGCCCTCCGCCAGAACTACAACAACCAGGCGGTCATCGCGAGATCATGACTATGCCGTGCTGGAAGTGCATGTGGCGCAGCCTGAAGTCGATCCTGCGTTGCCGGCCGCACATGAGTCAGATGAAGATGACCTGTACTACAGAAATGCCGCCGCTCAAAACCATGACGATAATGATAATGATAATGACAATGACACCACCACTAATGATAATACTAATGCTACGGCAACTGCAACCGCAACCGCTCACAACTCACCCGCATTCCGCAGAATATCGGCCATGCCTGCCGATGCGTCCGAGCCCGCCGACCAAAAATGGGCTCCGCAAATCCACCAATCTTCGACCTCATCCGCACTACGCTACGCCATCCGCTGCCTGTATTCGTTACCGGCAAACTCATCTTGGGGAGACAAGCTGTTGTTGTCCAGCGGCGACACTTTTATTGTCCGTCACCGCGTGCAGGCCAATTAACTAGACCTCCTGTAATTATATAATATAAATTTATTTATTACCTAAGCACCGCTTAACTTAATTTACTCTCTCACCTATCGTGTAAATTAAATAGATTGAACTTTTTTTGCACAACAAAAATTTTAAACAAGCAAGACAATCTGTTTATCATGACGTCGCCGGACCCGGTCGTGGTCGACGAGGACCGCATGACTGTGCTGGACATGCTCGACAACCTGGCCCTGACCACGACACGGATCAATCAATCCGTGCGCAACCGCAGCCGGTCCATCAAGGGATTCGTGCTCAGGGATAATCATCATCATCATGATCACTACCGTCATCACGACCGTCGCGATCATCATGCTGATATTGATGCTATTCGCAAGCAATTCTTGGAACGATTACACAAGTTTGAAGCTCGTTGGACTCAGGACGCCAAAACCGTGAATCAGCGGGAAAAACTCGTGTTTGCGGTCGGCTTGGCCAACGTGCTCGCGTCCGGCCTGGTCATCGGTGCCCAGCCGGAATGGTTCCACGTGTGGTATTCGGTTCAGATGGTTTTGCTTATGCCCATCAGGGTATATTCTTACCGGCGTAGGGCATACCATTATTTTTTGGCCGACCTGTGCTACTTTGTCAACATGTTGCTTCTCGTGTATATCTGGATTGCTCCGCAGTCCGGCCAGCTGTTTTTGGCTTGCTACTGCTTATCATACGGCACGCTAGCGTGGGCAGTTGTGACCTGGCGCAACTCGCTCGTGTTGCATTCGGTTGACAAGACCACGTCGACATTTATTCATGTGCTGCCGCCGGTCGTGCTGCATTGCATCCGGTTCAGGCTTGACCAGCAATTCCAAGCCGCCCGGTTCCCCGCTGCGGCAAACCTGGCCACGTTCAACTTGCGGCATGGCATGACTACCGCGTCAGCTACCTACGCGGTATGGCAGACGTTGTATCATGTGTTCATCACGATCCGTCGCAAGGACAAGATCAAGGCCGGCACGATCACGTCATTCGAATGGCTGCGCCGGTCCTACCGAAACACTGCCATCGGCAGTTTTGTCAACAACTTGCCCGAACCATTACCGGTACTTGCGTTCACGGTCATCCAATTCACGTACCATTTGCTTACGATCTTGCCCTGCCCGGTCTGGTACCGGTTTCAATACTTATCGGCAGGGTTCGTGTTTGCCATTTTCATGGTCGCCGCCTACAACGGTGCCACGTACTACATTGACGTCTTTGGTCGTCGATTCCAGTCTGAGCTGGAAAAACTGCAGGCTGAAGTCGCCGCCGCCGCCTCCTCCTCGTCATCATCATCATCATCATCATCGTCGCCGCCGCCGCCGCCGCCTCGCGACTTGGACTCTCTACAAACGCCGGAGCAAAGCTCTTCATGACGCCTAGCTCATCAGACGACAGGTCTTAAACTGAACCCTTTTTTCCTTTTTAGTTTTTCCTGCCTATTGGTCACTTGTGCAAACCGCCACCCCAACCGCTGTTGCTATTCTAAGCATATGTATAGCCTCAGCGCACGTCCCATACAAGTACCGACAACATTTATTCGGCGGCTTTTAACAAGAACGACCGAATTAACGAATTAACGAATTTTTTCCACTATTTTTACATAATTACAATACAATTCAATATGTGCTCTGAATTTTTTTTTTTTTTTTCTTTCCCAAGCCTTCGTTGGCCACAACGCGATAATTTTTCATCAGCCACACGTGCAAACCTTTTTCCCCCTTTCTCCCATTGTTTCATCATTGTAAATATAACTTATTTATAGTACTTTTTTTACCCAACTAGCTTGCAGCTCTGTTTTTTTTTTTATTTATATTTTTTGCTTTCGTCACCACAGCTGCATTTCTTCAATCATGTCGTATCATCCTGTCGGTGGCAGAGGCACTGACGAAGACGACCATGTGGCTGTTGCAGACCAGGCATCAGGCGCGTACCCTTTGCAGACCTTGTCTTCTGATCATTACCACCGACTAGCACACGCGGTTTCTGAACCCAACAATGAAGACGAACTAGCCAACCCGTTTTACGAGTCACCAGAATCATATGGATATGGTGCGGATCCATTCGATATTGACAGCGTGCCGCTCACGCGTGAGAATTCCTTCGAATACGATGCGTCGCAAAATTCGTCATGGGCCACGCTCAAGCCCGATTCTTCTTTGTCGTCATCGGCCAACAACAGCGGCTATCAATTGCGGGAATCATACGCAAACGAATCGAATGCCGTCATCCCGCCGGTGCCACCGTTGGCGTCCGAATACTCTGCTTCCGTGTCAGACGTGTCCGAAGCTTGGGGCAAGCGGCAACACACGATCAGGGCCAACAACTTAAACCGGTATCAAACCCGCAGGGTCAAATTAGTCGGCAACCAAATTTTTTCTTCTGAATATGCCGTGCCATCGGCGATCAAGAACGGCATTGAGAAGCAATACCGGGATTTGGAATCCGGTTCCACCGAGTTTACCCATTTGCGGTACACCGCCGCGTCATGCGATCCGGATGACTTTACGGAAAAGAATGGATACCGTTTGCGACAGGTTGAATATAACCGCAAAACCGAACTCGTGATTGCAATCACGTATTATAATGAGGACAAGGTCTTGACCGCAAGGAGCTTGCACGGTGTCATGCGCAATATCAGGGACATTTGCAATCTAAAGCGATCGAAATTTTGGAACAATGATGGACCAGCATGGCAAAAAATTGTCGTGTGCTTGGTTTTTGACGGCATCGATCCTTGCGATAAGGAAACGTTGGACATGTTGGCCACCATCGGCATTTATCAAGACGGCATCATGAAAAAAGATATTGACGGCAAGCCCACGGTTGCACATATTTTTGAATACACGACACAAATGTGCGTAACTGCAAATCAACAATTGATTCGGCCTCAAGAAGGTGATTTTCAAAATAACTTGCCGCCAGTGCAAATGTTGTTTTGCTTGAAGCAGAAAAATTCCAAAAAGATTAACTCCCATCGTTGGTTGTTTAATGCGTTTGGTAATATGCTTAATCCTGAAGTTGCCATTTTGTTGGACGCTGGCACAAAGCCCGGTCATAAATCATTATTGGCCCTGTGGGAGGCTTTTTATAATGATCGCAACCTTGGCGGCGCCTGTGGTGAGATTCATGCCATGTTGGGTCGCAAGTCATTAAACTTGATAAACCCGTTAGTCGCGGCTCAAAATTTTGAATACAAAATTTCAAACATTCTTGACAAGCCATTGGAATCATCGTTTGGTTATATTTCGGTCTTGCCCGGTGCATTTTCGGCGTACCGATTCAGAGCCATTCAAGGTCAACCTTTGCAACAATATTTTCATGGTGATCACACCTTGTCGGCTCGGTTAGGTAAAAAGGGACTCGAAGGCATGAACATCTTTACCAAAAATATGTTTTTAGCCGAGGATCGGATCCTTTGCTTTGAGGTTACGTTTAAGCGGGGTCAAAAATGGCATCTGGCCTATGTGAAAGCAGCCAGGGCTGAAACCGACGTGCCAGATCGTGCGCCGGAATTTATCTCGCAAAGAAGAAGATGGTTAAATGGTTCATTTGCCGCGTCCGTGTATGCGCTGATTCATTTTGGCAGGGTGTACCGGTCAGGTCATAACCTGTTCCGCATGTTCATGTTTCACATTCAGGCACTGTACAACCTGGTTACGATTTTCCTGTCCTGGATCTCGCTTTCGTCTTTTTACTTGACCACGACCATCTTGCTTGACCTTGCTGCCAAGCCCGACCGCCTGCCGGACGGTTCGCTCGTGATGGATCCGATCCCGTTTAAGAACGAGAACGTAAACACGGTGATCTCGGTCGTGATTAAAAATTTGTACGTGGCCATGTTAGTCGTGTCGTTCATTCTGGCCCTGGGTAATCGACCCAAGGGTTCCAAGAATTTGTATTACCTTGCCATCGTTATCTTTGGTGTGATTCAATACTACGCATTGGTTGTGTCGTTTATGATGGTGGCCACCACGTTGCGGCAACCGAATTTCACCAAGCCGCCGGATGAGTCATACATCAGCTTCGTGTTTTCGTCCATTTCGTTATTGATCATTATTGCCTTGGCCAGCACGTACGGCGTGTATTGGATCGCATCGTTTTTGTATTTTGATCCATGGCACATGCTTAACTCCTTTATGCAGTACATTTTTTTTACCCCCAGTTTTATAAATGGTATCGTATACATTTTTTAAACATAATTTTTTTTTTCCCTAACTGACGCTTGCTTTAGTTTTAAATGTGTATGCTTTCTGCAATTGGCATGACGTGTCGTGGGGCACAAAAGGTTCCGATCAGGCAGACTCGCTGCCATCGGCGCAGACCAAAAAGACTCGCGATGGCAAGATTGAACTCGAAGAAGCCGACCTGCCACAGGAAGATATTGACATGAAGTTTCAAAGCACGGTTAAACGAGCATTAAGACCGTACGCGCCACCATCCACGTCGGAACAAAAATCATTGGATGATGAATATCGTAATTTTCGGGCCAATCTTGTGTTGGCTTGGATCTTGTCCAACGTGATTGTCGTAATGGCCATCACGTCTAGCAGCTTGGACGGCATCATTCCCAGTGAATCTGAAGAACGTCGAACCTGGAAACGAAAGAATTTTTTCCGATTTTTGCTTTGGTCTACGGCCATCCTGAGCGTGATCAAGTTGTTGGGTAACATTTTTTTCCTAACAAAGACTGGAGTTTTGATGTGGTTTAAAAAGAGATAGATGGGTATTAAAAAAAAAATTGTTTTTTGGAAGGATGGGGGAATATTAAAACAAATGATTGTCACGAATGTTGGGTTTTTTCTGTTTTTGTGTTGATATTTGAGAATATTTAGAAATGACATGAAAGTTGATGAGTTTATATCAAGATGTAATTATAATTTCATGTTTGGTCATGTAGTGTCGACCGTGGCGTGTGCGTTTGCCCCGCGAAAACCGGTGACGTATGAGTCGGTTGGCAAATTCGCCTTGCAACGTCAGTCAGATCAGTTACGTTGCTTGCTTGCTTGGTTTTTTAATAGTACAATTTTTTGCATAAAACCAAGAGCATGTCAGAATTACGACGTCAGGTAGCGACTTCGCTAGTTAATCAACGCAAGTTTCGAAATGGTTCTTCTAATTCCAGGTCCGGTAGCCGGACGGGCAGCTCATCAGCAGCCGAAGATGATGCGTCAGAGTATTATTCCGATCTTTTTTCAGAAGATGATGACGATGCATGGTCGATTGCGTCTAACGATACGGTTGGTTCAGACACATCCGTGGCATCGACCGGATCCAGGTCGTCCACGTCTGCAGCAGCAGCAGCAGCAGCTCGCAAGAAGGACAAGGACACGGCCGAAAACTACGCACAAAAATTGAACGAGTACGTTGACATTGTGGCCATCACAACAGGCGGCCGCAAGTCGTCAAATTTGCAATCCCGAATCGATGCCTGGTCGCGGATCGGCAAGATCCTGGCCCTCAAGTACGCGTGGCGCACGGTCGAGCAAAGAAGGCATGACCTGCATGACGCGGTTGCCAGGGCAATCAGGCACGGCCGGTCTGGCAGCAACACGGAAGTCGTGTTGTCCTGTCGCGTGTTGAGCTTGTTGGCAGCCACGGACCCGGATCATGCCGGCTGGCTTGAATTGGCCCTATGGTTACTGCGAGCGGTAGTGATTAGTGGTTCAAACATGTCGGTTAACGACGACGATGATGATGATAGTGGCGGTGATGACGCCGCGACTGAGGGCGCTGAACAAGTGAAAATCGCAGCAGTCAATACCGTGACCGCCGTGTTGCTGTTGTCGCATGCGGCTAGCCAACACGATGTGACCGCCAGCTTGCAATCGTTTCTCGACCTGATTCAGGACGCGTGCTCGTCCGCGTCCGCGTCTTCGTCATCGCCGGCCGTGCTGGCTCATGTACTTGCGGCAGTGGGCGTCCTGGTCACCGTGCTGGATGACGCGCTCGAGTTTAGTCAGGACGCCGTGTTACCGATCGTGGACTTGCTGGATTCGCCCGACTTGAAAGTCAGGCTCGCTGCCGGGCAGGATATTGCGCTTTTTTACGAGCGGCATGCTGAAGACATGACTTACTACGGCCGGTACGACGAAGACGACGACGACAATGATGATGATGAAGATGATGACAAGGCAGAAGTGCCGGAGCTTTATTACGACAATGACGAGTTGATTTACAAGTTAACCCAGTTGGCGACCGTGTCGTCCAAGCGAATCGCCAAATCTTCGCGCAAGGAGCAACATTCCGTGTTTAGGGATGTGCTGGATACGGTCAAGACCGCGGTTGCTGCCCAGGAAGCATTAATAACCGGTATTGACGAACCTGCGTATTCGGATGCGGGTACGATTGATAGTAGCACAGCAGGCAGTGGCAGCGGAGGCGGCGGCGGAGGAGGAAGAGTAAATTTTAAGCTCAAGTTCGAGCAAGGATTGACCTTGATCGTAGATTCATGGGCATCTTACCTGCGCTTGGTACAATTGCGCAAGGTTTTCTCGCACGGCCTGGCAGTGCATTACACTAAGAACCGGGACGTGCGAATTGCATTGGACCCGTACCATCGGTGGTCGTCATCAAAGTATGAACGGGCGTCAGCTTCACATACGCCACCGGTGCAGCATGATGATGATTACGGCGGTGATGATTATGCAGATGACGACAATAATGATGATGATGTGGACTTGCGGGCGAAAGAGATTGCCAGGAGTATTAATCGAGAGAGTAGGCGGTTGCGGCAAGCGGACATTCAAAAGGCGAGAAATACGTCACGCAGGGAATTGTTCAATCGGCAATTGCACGATCATAACGATGAAGAAGAGAATGTTTGAAAAAGAATGAAGTTTATTAAAAGTATGATGTGATTTAATTTTTGTCGATGCCCGGCGCTGGTACTTGATTATTTATGCATGACAGCGGCCAGTGATGGCATATAGCTAGCTGCCTGTATGCATCCAACAGTTACTACATATATAACTATTGTTGATTGGATGGAGTGACTGATGGGAATGCCATCAAAGCAGTGCACCCAAATCGGGCCTAGTCCAAAAAAAAAAAAGGCTTCAATTTGTCAATGCGTCGGCCGGATTTGGACACAAGCTATATTATATGTATTGCGGTACCCACTGTAAACGCTTATACTTTTAGAAACATGATTTTTTTTTACATTCGAATTATTGGTCACGGTTTAACATGACCCGGACCCGCATTGTGGATGCCGGTACATGATGATGATGATGATGATGATGATGATGATGATGATGATGATGATGATGATGATGATGGTTTGAGAATCTAGGACAGAAACTTTGTACAAGAATCCACGACAGATGCAAAACAAAAAATCTTATAATGTCCTCATGGTTGGTTGCATCTTTGTTGCACTTTTGTTAGCCGTGCGTTGTGCGTGCCCTAACTAAGTGAAGTCTAAGTTCCTGATTGCACGTAGTTTATATATAGTAGTATGTATTCATGGATGGCACGCATTGTGGCCCGTTTATCTACTAGATCTCAACCATTCACATCTCTAGTTTTTATTTCTTTACTTTTATTTCGTTTGCATTGCTTTTGATGTTGCGTCCTTCGCCGCGACGGTGAAAACATTTTATTTTTCTCGTTTGTGATTGTGTGTACACCAACAAAAAAAAAAAGGACTTGTCAATTGATTTCTTAGTATTACTGAGTTTTTAATTTTTTTATTTTTATTTATTTATTTATTTTTAATTTTAAAGTACAAGGAAAGACAAAAGAGAAAGTTGATTTCGTATTCATGACAACCGACTTGCTACCTCATTTTCATCATCATCATTCGAGAAAAGACGGTCAAACCCAGGCAATCCAATGACGTCTCTTTTCACTCGTCGAAAGAAAAAATCAAGTCATGCTGGTAGTGCGGCAGCGATTGCGGTGTATGGCAAATCCGCATTTAATTTGGATGGTACATAATGAAATGCTCTTTGGGGTTTACTGGTTTAATTAATTTTGGATTAGATGACGACACGTTATCACCGGAAGAAACTCGCACGTTGGATTCACACGTCAGACTGATGGCGTTCACGGATGTTACGACAACGTCGTCGCCATCAGCCTTTTTATACCCACCTGATGCAACCCGCAAGTTGGACGACTTCAGGGCCAGGTCCGTATGGGATTCATATCACAATCAATCAGCCATGCTTCACCGGCAGCAACAACAACAACAACAATACAACCACAACCACAACCATAATAATGACCGAGTAGAAAACCATGCGTCTTTGCCAGCATCATCCCGATTATCCGCATCATTGCGCCGGTTCTCATCGTCGTTTAACTTGCAACAGCACCCACCACAACCTCCACCGTCACCACCTCCATTACAACACGCACGACTGCAACACTACCTTACTTTGCCACTTCCTAAACTCGCTCAATCTCCTCGACCCAGTCAACCTGGCCGAGCAAGTTCGAACATCGAATCGTCATCCCCGCACGTTCATCATCATCACGCATCACGTGATGCCGCTCAGCAACTGCGGCGGCCGCGGTCGGCAGCATTGCTTGCCCGCAACAGCGTGCCGACACTGGCCAGCAGCCGAAGGCCTGGAGGCGGTGCGTCGTCGGTATTGGCATCATCATCATCATCATCATTGTCGTCGTCGTCCACGTTTTCGTGTTCGCCATTGCAGTCCCGACCGCAATCGCGCGCGACAAGGACGTCAAGGACGACAAGGTTGCCTGGTCATGCTGCTGCTGACTCGGCCGGATCGGCACGCATGAACGCGGCCGAAACAAGCACGACTACTACATATAGTGCTATTAATGCATCAAATCCGCATCAGTCCCTTCCTCCGCCTAATCTTGACATGCCGATTCCGTCACCACCATCACCATCACCATCATCATGTTCATCATTAATTTTCGAACGCCAGGTCGAACAACAGCAGGACCTGATGCTGCCTCATGAGGCAACTGCCGGTCATCACGCAACCGAGAATCACATTCCGGCCGTGCTGGCAGCGTCATGCCAGGCGCTGACCGATCATGCGGCTGATTTGCATGCCATTCAGGTCATCACTGTCGAGTCGGCGGCCCGGCACAGGCAGGCGCTTGTTTCAACAGCTGCCACGGCAGTGGCAGCAGAAGCATCACCATCACCATCATCTTCACCGACGCCATCACTTTCTTCGCCTTCATTGTCGGTCACGTCGTCAACGTCACGGTCGGTATCGTTATTGTCGACGATTAGCACTCAACAAAACCGGCTTAGTTTTTGCTCGTACGCGGACGTGCTGCATGACGATGCAGGCGTGCCGGCTTCGATGCCTTCAAATTCGACGCATGTCAATAACAGCAACAGCAATGATGATGATGATGATGAACATGCAGCCTCGGGCTCGGCAAATCATTCAATGACGCCAGTCACGATGACAAAGGCACACACGAGTGATGCGGATACGCAGTTGTTGATCACGGTTTCTACACTTGGTGAGGCGATTCAAATGCGGGAAAATCAATTGTCTCACACATGATGAGCCAGTGACAAATGATCCGTTTCCGAGTATATCCACCGGCGAGAGGGAATTTTTTTTTTTTTTTTTTTTTTTGGCCAGGGAAGCTGGAAAGTTAATGCGTATATCTGATGGCGTGTTGTGTAAATTTCATGTTGAATGTATTGCATTATTAATATTATTACATTTAATTTCCTATTGTTACAAAATCTTATTGTTTCCTTTTTATTCACTCGCTCGTTGCATGTTTGGCTTCATGGCGTCTAAATTGCTAAACTTGCTCAATGACTTGGTTTCGCCGACTTCGTAATCTGGCTTGCCCGTGGTTGTTATCGCCGTCGCTATCGTCGTCTGCATCACTATCATAATTGTCACGATTGTCTTGATGTTGCTTTGCCTGCCGCAATGCCGTACTGGTACCTTCAGTTAATCCAAACCTGACCGGTCTCTTTGTGCCATCGTTGCTTGCCGCACGGCCACCACGAGTCTTGCCGGATGACTTGATTTCGTACTTGCCCACGCCGTTAAGAACCGGCATCAGCACGACCCCAAAAATCAAAATCACGATCAGGCCGAGAAATGCAAACGGATTCATTCTTCTTTTCTTTTCTTTTTTTTTTTTTCCCTTTTTCTCACATAAAAAAAAAATCAAATGACTGATTATCCGGGATTCGGCAATTCGGCCCAGGTTGGCCAAAAAAAAAAATATTATAACGTAAAGAATAATTACCCGGACTTTGCCTTCAGAATTTAATGTAAATTTCTCTTCTACCACCAAACTACTAACTAATTACGTTTCTTGTTTCCTTTTCACAATGAATTCTCAAAATCAATATACCTTTTAGCAATTTCCGTCACTTCATCTTGCGCACTTACTGATGTTTTTTTCATCAATGGTCGTCTTACATGTCCGCCATAGCCAAAGAATTTTTGCAAAGCGATCTTGGAACCTTCCGGACCCAAGTTCGTCAACACGTAATCAGATTGGGATAATTCCAATTGAGCCTTAAATGCTTCATCATATTTTTTTTGCGCAAACAGGTTAAACACGCGCACGACTGTTTTGGGAGTAATATTGGCCGGTCCAGAGATCACGCCCGTGCCGCCGACTGCCAGCGCCTGGGTTAAAAAATCAGCCATGCCCGCGATGCACAAAAACCCGCCGGTCGTGATCGCGTTGTCCGGGTTTAACGGGCCGACGGGCCGAGTTTGTGCTGCCACTCGGGCAAGCTTGCCCGACGAACCGCAAGTAAACTTGGCTCCGATAATGTTTTCGTGCACTGACAAGCGCGCGATCAGGTCCGACGTCAGGTCCACGCCGGCAGTGACGCCAGGGTAGTTGTAAATGATCACCGGTACCGGCGAGCCGTCAGCCAATCCGGTGAAGAAATCATGCATGACTTGATCGGTCACGAACGACCGGTAATACGACGGTGGCACGGTCAAAATGGCGTCCGCACCCGCTGATGCTGCCTGCCGGGCCAGCTCGACCGCTCCTCGCACGCTTTGGTCCGTCACGCCGGCAATCACGGGCACGTGCGTGAAGCCGGCCTGGTCCAGCGCGGCACGGGTCGTCCTGGTCACCACAGACCTCTCCTCGTTCGACAACAGCACGCCCTCGCCGTATGATCCCAACGTGACCAGGCCGACCACGCCAGCCTGGGCCAACCGGACCGCATGCCGGGAAATGGCGGCCACGTCAACCTGATCGTCGTCGGTGAAAAAAGTTAACGTGGGCACGTATATTCCGGCAATTAATTCACGAACTGGAGACATTTTTTTTTAATGATGAAAGTAAAAGCAAACAAAGAATGCAAGGCGGTTTGGAGGCTTATTTATATTGATAACGAAGAAAGTGTGGGGAAAAAGGCGGAGAAAACGGCGCCGCACCCGGTTCGTGGGGGCATAATAATTTCGTCGAACATGGTCACGTGATGATACTCTTATTTAGTTACAATATTTAAACAATGATTTTTTTACTTCTTGTTAAAGAATCCGGCATACGCAGCTCGTTCCCTCTGCTTGCGATCGGCAATCTTGGATTTGGCCGATGCTAATTCCTGCACGATGGCCCGGTCATTGGGCACGATCTTGAGCGCGGCTTCCAAACTGTCGACCGCTGCGGCCTCGTTCTTGCTGCGCAAAAGACCGACTCCCCTTCTGTAATAAGCCTTTGCCTTGTCCGCATCCTTGATACCATCCACAACTAACGCGTTATCGGCTGATTCAGAGGCAGCAATCGGTTGATCCAATCGTAACTGGATCAGGGCCTGGTTTAACAACAACGTGATCTTTAACTGATCAAACTTGGCAGCGATTTCTTGCTTCGGATCTGGGGAAAAATAGTTAAGGTACCGTAATGCCTTTTCATGCTTGGCCAGTGCCAATTCAAACTTGCCGTCTTTGAAAAGTTTGGTTCCAATGTCCTTGACCGCTTGTGACAATTGCAGCAAGTTTTCGTCCGACCGGTTATCGTCACCTTGAAGCTTGGCCTCGTCCTCGGGGAAATCTTCAAGCACGTCACCGGTGCCGTCATCAGCATTACTGCCGACCTGTGACGCTTGCTCCTGGGTTAACTCGCCGCTGTCAGTAATCGTGACCGGCAAAACTGGCTTGTCATCCGATCCGGTTTGTGAATTCTCAATCGCCCGCACGATGCTCTTGCCGGTCACGACCTCACCAAACACAACGTGCTTGCCATCAAGATGTGCCGTCGGAACCGTCGTGATGAAAAACTGTGACCCATTCGTGCCAGGACCGGCATTGGCCATGGAAAGCAAAAAAGGCTTGCCATGCTTGATTTCAAAATTTTCATCCTCAAATTTTTCACCATAGATGGATTCACCACCGGTACCGTTACCGGCAGTGAAATCACCACCTTGAATCATAAATTTTTTAATCACACGATGAAATGTCGAACCCTTTTCATGATTCTTAATTCGTCTTCTTTTTCTTTAAAAAAAAAAAAGGCTTACCTTGAACCATAAAGGTTTCCCACTCTGTCCCACTCCTTTCTCACCGGTAGCCAACGCCCTAAAATTCTCTGCGGTCTTGGGTACGACTATATATATGAAATTTCTTTTTGTTAATAAAAACTCATTACTCTCATTAAACTAATTCTTCCCCCCCCCCCAAAAAACAAGTCTGTTATTTACCATCATTGTATAATTGCAACACGATGCGACCTTTCTTAACATCACCAATGGAAATGTCAAAAAAAACAAAAGATCGGTTTGCCTCAGTAGATGCCATTTGTATTTACACTATTATATATATATATAAATGTATATAACAAAAAGGAAGCTAGTCCCCACGCGTGGAAAACTGTGGAATTAAAAACCCTTGACCATTTGTAATTAGCTAATGTATTATGTAATACGTTTACTTAACCTATTTTTGTTGACACGTTATCCCCTGTGGTACGCATACCGGAACATTCTTCCAATTGTAACAATTGATTCGAACTGACAAATTTTTTTAATCCAAACAGATAAATAACGAAAAATGAATTTATCTTCGGTCAATTGGTTTCGCTTGGCCAGTTTTTTGGTCGCCATCGTTGTGGCGTTTCTCTTTTTCAGCTCGCCTGCTGCAGCAGCTGCTGCTGCGACTGAGTCCCCTGAGATCACCAACAAGGTAAGAAAAACATTATGATATTTTTTTGAGAGCTTGACTCATGTAACCACTGAACATATTTTTGTTTTTGTTTTAGGTTTTCTTTGATATTGAACAAGGTGGACAACCTCTTGGACGGGTCGTGCTGGGCTTGTATGGAAACGTGGTGCCAAAGACGACTGAGAACTTCCGGTATGTTTTGTGAACGGTACAAAAGATATTAAAATGCTTAAGGTTTATAATAATAGTGCACTTGCTACTGGCGAAAAGGGATTTGGATATCAAGGTTCCAAGTTCCATCGTGTGATTGAAAAGTTTATGATTCAAGGTGGAGATTTCACCAGGGGCGATGGCACTGGTGGTAAATCAAGTAAGTATTTTTTTTTACCATTGGGTATATATATATATACATGCGGTTGTTTGCCAACACGGATTGCTAATCATGATGGGCGGGCTTGTTTAAATAGTTTACGGTGGCAAGTTTGCTGACGAAAACTTTCAATTGCGTCACTCCAAGCCCGGCTTGCTGTCGATGGCCAACGCCGGTCGTGACACGAACGGTTCGCAATTTTTCATCACCACCGTGGTCACTTCATGGCTGGATGGTCGTCATGTCGTGTTTGGTGAAGTCGTGGAAGGATACGATATTGTGGCCAAGATTGAAAAGACCAAGAAGGGAAGAAATGATAAACCGGTGCAAGATATTATCATTGCCAAGTCTGGCGAATTGATTGAGGACAAGGCCGAGGTTGTTGAATCTCAAACCGAAGTTGCAAAGGCCCCGGAAGGCACAGTTGAGGAAGTCAAGAAAGATGAATTGTGAAAATCCATTGTATGATTTTAAAATAAAATTAAACAAAATAGAATTGAAGCATACATGATCATGGTTGCAAGGCTTGGATATTACTATCGAGTAACGTTTTAATTTTTTTTTCTTTGATTCTGATTTCTGCTTGTACATCCTAGACATGTATAAATACGGGCGGCAAATTTAGTTCGGCTTCTCATTTGTATTTGCACCATACCTTCTTAATTTGGATAATCTTATCTGATTCATCAAGAGTGCATTCATTCCTATACTTTGACTGCTTTTTGTGTTCTTTATTTGTCTAAATCCCTTGTTGTAAAAATCTTTTGTTTACAGTCAAGTCATAATATCAAAAGAATTATTATATACATCAAAATCATACTACGCATTTGAAATCTAAAAATAAATCAATAACTGGGAGATGCTTCGTGACCAGCACGACATCATCCAACCAGCATTCATAATATATATTGTTTGTAGAGTTGTATATAAAAATTTTCAAAAATGAATCAACATAAAATAAAATAACGCAAGATTTGAAAATTCAAACCAAGAGTTTTTCTTTAAAAAATAAAAAAAGAAATTATAATTTAACAAAAATTTAGAGTTGAACAGCAGTTCTGAACTTCTCACCAGCGTAAATGGCCTTGTCACCAAGCTCCTCCTCAATTCTAAGAAGCTGGTTAAGCTTAGCAAGACGCTCAGAACGGGCAGGAGCACCGGTTTTAATCTCACCAGCCTGGAGACCAACAACAATGTCAGCAATCGTAGTATCCTCAGTCTCACCAGATCTGTGGGAGACCATAACACCCCAGCCAGCATCGAAGGAGTCCTTGGCAGCCTGGATTGACTCAGAAAGAGTGCCAATCTGGTTGACCTTGAGAAGGAGAGCGTTAGCGGCCTTCTTCTCGATGGCGGTCTTGATGCGGAGAGGGTTAGTGACGGTCAAGTCATCACCAACGATCTGGATGTCAGTGGTCTTGTAGAAGTGAACCCAAGCATCCCAGTCATCCTCTGCAAAAGGATCCTCAATGGAAATAATGGGGTACTCCTTAGCGAGAGAAGCGTAAAGCGCAGCAAGCTCCTCTCCGCTAAGCCACTTGGATGGGTCAGAGTCGGGGTTCTTGAAGTCAAGATCGTACTTGCCATCCTTGAAGAACTCAGATGACGCAACATCAAGAGCAATCTTAACCTTTCCGGTGTAACCAGCAGCCTCAATGGAGTCAGTGATCAAGTCCAAAGCCTCCTTGGGGGTCTGAATATCAGGAGCAACACCACCCTCATCACCAACATTTCCAGCAGACTGGCCGTATCTCTTGGTCGTGAGCTTCTTCAAGATCTGGTAGACCTCAGCACCCTGCTGAAGAGCCTCGTGGAAAGAAGAGGCACCAACAGGAGCAATCATGAACTCCTGGAAAGCAAGACGGCCACCAGCATGGGAGCCACCGTTGAGGACGTTAAGGACTATCGAGATATTAGACAAATGATTAGCACACAAACAGTGTTTGGTTTTACTTACAAGGAACTGGGAGAACAACCGGGTTCTTGGCACCGGCCAAGGAGGCGATGTGGGAGTAGAGAGGGACGCCCTATCGGAAGTTAGACAACCGGAACAAACTTATCGGCATCGGAACGAGTAGGAACAGGCATCCGCGGAGGCACTGTCACAAGCAACAAAAGCAATTAAAACATGGCTTTCCCCGGACGCCCGTGCGCACGCTAGACAATGCATGTCCATGCTTCCGTTCCATAGATTACAAAAATAAGACAATTACCTTCTCGCCGGCAGCGGCCTTAGCAGCAGCAAGGGAAACACCAAGAATAGCGTTAGCACCCAACTTGGCTATAAATAAATTAGTACAATGCAATATTATCACAAACAATGTAAACCAAAAAAATTTCCATTCCAATACATACCCTTGTTGGGGGTTCCGTCAAGTTGGAGAAGGAAGTCATCAACAGCCTTCTGGTCCTTGATGTCGATGTTAGCCTTAATAAAGGCAGGGGCAATGATGTCGTTGACGTTGGCAACCGCCTTCAAGACACCTAAAAACAGGGTTAGCACGTCATGCGAAATCAAGTTGACGTCGTCCAAACTTACCCTTGCCGCCCCAGGCCTTCTCCTTGTCACGGAGTTCAAGAGCCTCGTGGATACCAGTAGAGGCACCGGACGGAACGATGGCACGGTAAAGACCGGTTTCGGTGTGGAGATCAACCTCAACAGTAGGGTTTCCTGTTCAATCGGTTATCAGGTTATGAGTTCATTAAACAACGTAATTCTAGCAGCCAATCTCGTCTACACCATCAATGCGCCATACGATGCTTTTACATCACAATTAAACTGTAAAAAACAGTAAAATCGCTAGCTTGAGGTACCATTTAGATGTGTTGAAGACACCATCCATCACGAATCATGACGACATTTCAACATAGACAGCGATTGATAGCCATTGATACATACCACGAGAGTCGTAAACGTAACGGGCAAAAACCTTGGTAACAGCCATCGCAGAAGATTAAGAACTTGAAAATGTCTTGAAAAAAATAAATTGGAAAAAATAAAAGACAACGAAGTATGTAGAAATAAAAGAAAAAGAAGGGAAGAGAAAATCAGGGTCGAAGGTGATCAGTGGTCGCGGGCTAGGGTTTTGGCTCTGCCGCTGTAGCCATTGGTTGCGGGCCGTTCTCAGCAATGTGCTCTGCTCAAGGCACCTCAGTATATCTGGGTACGCACAGAGTTGTTTGTTTGCTAGCTGCGGTCACGTGCAGCATCAGTTTTATTCTGGGCTAGGGTACACCCTGTCGTGATAATTATCATCGAAAGCTCGCGAGCTTCCATCTCGCCAGAACCAACATAATCCCACGTTTGCCATGGCCGATCCTGCTGAATCCGATCCTCTTTTAGCTGCCCTTGAGGCCGAACATGGAGCTGAAACTCCTGTTGATGGTGAGCGAGAACAGGCGCTTCAAGATTTCAAAAGAAAGCTTTTGGAACATCGAGAATGGGATGCAAAGCTCAAGGACCTGCGGACCAATATTAAAGGCCTCCAAAATGACTACGAGAAGACAGAGGATGTAAGTCATCCAACATTAGTTTTTTTTTTTTTTTTTTTTTGGTTAGCTTGTAATTGCTAACTTAATTTTATGAAAGGATATCAAAGCGCTGCAGAGCGTTGGGCAGATCATTGGTGAGGTTCTCAAACAGCTCGATGAGGAGCGATGTAAGTTCTTTTTGATTACATTTTGTTTTTGACGTGGATGTTTAACCATTCTGCTACAGTTATTGTCAAGGCATCATCTGGCCCTCGATATATTGTTGGTTGCCGCAGCAAAGTCGACAAGACAAAGCTCAAACAAGGTGTTCGTGTTGCCTTGGACATGACCACGCTCACCATCATGCGCATGCTTCCTCGTGAGGTCGACCCTTTAGTCTACAACATGACCACTTACAAGCCTGGAGAGTTATCATTTGCCGGAATTGGTGGATTGAACGATCAGATTAGAGAATTAAGAGAGGTATTTCATATCTCATTTATCATTTTTGTTATAATGCTGACATGCTCCGCAACAGGTCATTGAGCTGCCGTTGAAGAATCCTGAAATTTTTTTGCGGGTAGGCATAAAACCGCCAAAGGGTGTTCTTCTTTATGGTCCTCCCGGTACGGGCAAGACGCTTCTTGCCCGTGCAGTTGCTGCTACTCTCGGTGCAAACTTCATTTTCTCACCCGCGTCAGCCATTGTCGATAAATACATTGGTGAATCTGCCAGACTCATTCGTGAAATGTTTGGATATGCCAAGGAGCACGAACCCTGTGTTATTTTTATGGATGAGATAGATGCCATCGGTGGGCGACGATTTAGCGAAGGTACTAGTGCAGACCGTGAGATTCAGAGAACACTAATGGAACTACTCAACCAGATGGATGGCTTCGATTACCTTGGTCAAACTAAAGTTATCATGGCTACCAATCGGCCAGATACGCTCGATCCTGCC
The DNA here is from genome assembly GCF_038497905.1 of Lipomyces japonicus. Classification (NCBI taxonomy): domain Eukaryota; kingdom Fungi; phylum Ascomycota; class Lipomycetes; order Lipomycetales; family Lipomycetaceae; genus Lipomyces; species Lipomyces japonicus. The sequence goes on from NW_027117861.1 coordinate 71,101, forward strand.
TTGCTTCGTGCTGGCCGTCTAGACAGAAAAATTGAGATTCCTTTGCCCAATGAAGTTGGACGTCTGGAGATCTTTAAGATTCATGCATTAAAAGTGCAAAAGCAAGGTGACATAGACTATGAAGCTCTCGTAAAAATGTCTGATGGATTTAATGGTGCGGACATCCGAAACGTGATCACTGAGGCTGGCTTGTTTGCTATAAGAGACGACCGTGACTACATGGTGCAAGACGACTTAATGAAGGCGGTGCGCAAGGTGTCAGAAGCCAAGAAGCTGGAAGGAAAGCTAGATTACGAGAAATTGTGAGTTATTTATTAACCATGCCAGTGTTTCTCTCTTTCAATTGTAATTTTCTTGTAAAATACAAATGTCACATTTCCAATTTTTATGTAGTCTATCATCCTGTTAGTGCATTATTTAACTCGCTCCATTCCGTGACGGAATACAAAACTTTTTGACCTTCCGAAACCCGCCGATCCCACTTGCGAATGTCCACAACATTGACTCCTCCTCTTGCGCATGCTTCACGCAGACTGGTCTTTTGGCCTACGATTAACCCGAGGCGTGCTTGCAGCAGCGGGCGAAGATCTGACGTGCTATCACCAGCATACACAACTTCATTCTTAACCCCCAACTTGGTTAATACATGATCAATTAATCGAGACTTGTCTGCACCTGTTCGTAATTCGTATTCATGCTTGGAAAGAAGTCCGCTTGCGAGGCCGTCGCTATCAAAATGTACCTCGTTCGCGTACACGGGCACGTCACCGAATCCGTGCTGGTTAAACACTTCTTGAATTAAAAGTTGACTCCAATTAACACTAACAATTACTATCAAGATGCCTAATTTTTTACAATTTTTAACAACGTCCCACCATCCTGGACGGATTTTAACATTGCTTGCTTGCTTTAGAAGCGCATTCTTCGTGATTCCCTTGAACAATCCTGATCTTTCAACCCGGCGAACTGATGTCAATTCAACTTCAGTCAAGCCATCCAAAAACCGCAATTCATCAACCAGGTTATTTCTTTTTCCAAATTTTTGCACGTAATTGTTATAATCTTTGAGATATTCGTTGCCGAAATAATTCCATTCAGGCTTGAAGTCAGGCTTGGTGGCATAGGCCGCTGCAGCTACGAGATGCATTGTGTCAACCTCTGTTATTGTTTCATCCCAGTCCACAAACAGTACTTGAGGTCTGAATTCGGTCATGTTTCCGCTGTTTGTGGCCTGTTTCCGTACTGATCGTGTCTTTGCAATTGTTTTAATTTAAAGGTTTATTTATCAATCTCGTTATATATATATACCGCCGCCGCCATTTGATTTTATAGTTTATCTAAATTACTTCAATCCCACAGCGTTAATTATCAAGTCTTTATCGCAATAAGTAGGCCGACAAACAGGAACTCGGTCGATATTGGAAAGACCACTATCTTGTAACCACGATTTGCTCACTACACCACTCGGCGTGACCATAACAGATGACTTGGACAAGGGATTTTTTCCGAAAATACTCCGAAATCTATACAGTATTTCTTCCGCTTTTTTCAATCTTTCTTATCGTGTATGGCATCCTTATAAGTACTCAGCACCCGGTAATTGCTCCGTACGACCCGAGTAAAGACGAATTGTTAGACTTGCACAGAAATCTGATTGATATTCCGTCGGTGACTCTTTCCGAGAACGATGTTGCGTCGTATTTAGGTACTTACCTTGCCGACCGTGGGTTCACTGTCGAACGCCAACAAATCTCGACTGACCCTGCGCGGGAGAACATCTATGCATACAAAGGTATAACAAGAGATACCAAAGTTTTACTCACGTCTCATATCGACACGGTGCCACCATTTATTCCATATTCTTATCATGATGGGTACATCTGGGGCCGGGGTTCGGTAGATGCGAAAGCGTCCGTGGCGGCTCAGGTTACCGCCGCGATTGAGTTATTAGCAGATGGGCAAGTCCAAGAAGGCGACGTGTCATTACTTTACGTTGTGGGCGAGGAGACTGATGGAATTGGAATGACTACTGCTTCGGAATCTCTTAATGCCAATTGGGAAGCTGCCGTATTTGGAGAGCCGACCGAGCTAAAACTTGCCGTAGGCCACAAGGGCATCTTACTCGCTGACTTGTATGCGCATGGCAAGGCTAGCCATTCTGGTTATCCCGAGCTTGGAATTAATGCCAATAGTTACATTATCGAGGCGCTTTATAAGTTAGATAATCTCAAGTACCCATCGAGTGAGTTGCTCGGAAACACGACGTTTAACATTGGAACATTGCAAGGAGGCGTGGCAGCCAATGTTATCCCAGCGAACGCATCCGCAGGTATCACTGTTCGTGTTGCTGATGATTTGCCACAAGTAGTGAGATTAATGAAAGACGCGGTCGAGGACGTTGACCACGTCGAACTTGACATCACTCTCACTTATGAGCCCGTGTATTGTGACTATGACGTGCCCGGATTTGACACGATCGTCGCCTCATACGGTACTGATATTCCACATCTTAAGGCAGATATCAAGAAGTATCTTTACGGGCCGGGTTCGATTCTTGTGGCACATGCTGAAAACGAGCGACTCAGTGAAGCTGATCTGAGAGAATCAGTAGTTGGCTATAAGAAATTGGTTGCATTTTCACTCGGCAAATCTTTAGAGTTTCATTCAACAACAACAGAAACAAAACTGGTTGCACAGTAAGCAAGTGTTAAATGCGTTAATAATAGCAATAATAATAATAAAATAAAATTTGGTTGTTAGACAATTAACCAAAAAAAAAAAAAAATAGAAAAATTTCTAGATTTCCAAAGATAAAAAAAATTAAAAAATTAAATAATTATATCCTGTTACTCAACTTAAACTTCATAAATATATAATGAGCCCATCTCATGAATTGAACAAACCCGCTCACTCAGTCGCATACAAAAGAAGCTGCCTCGAGAATTTAAGCAGATTCAGCAGTTGCCTCTGCGTTTCTTTTCCACGGACGACCGCCGTACCAAGCTTCAGCGTCGGCATCACGCTTCCATGGGCGACCGCCGTACCAAGCTTCAGGCTTAGCCTCAGCTTCAGCATCACGCTTCCATGGGCGACCTCCGTACCAGGCTTCAGCATCGGCATCGCGCTTCCACGGACGGCCACCATACCAAGCTTCAGCGTCGGCATCACGCTTCCATGGGCGACCGCCGTACCAGGCTTCAGCCTCCGCATCACGCTTCCATGGGCGACCTCCATACCAGGCTTCAGCCTCGGCGTCTCTCTTCCAGGGACGGCCACCATACCAAGCCTCAGGCTTTGCTTCAGCATCGGCCTCAGCATCACGCTTCCATGGGCGGCCACCGTACCAGGCTTCAGCCTCGGCATCACGCTTCCAAGGACGACCTCCATACCACGGCTCAGGATCGCGCTTCCAAGGGCGGCCGCCATACCACGCCTCAGGATGAGCCTCAGCCTCCGGGTGGGCATCAGGCTCGCGCTTCAAGATATCGGCCAAGCGCTTCCAAATAGGAGCCGGAGAAGCTTCAGCTTCGGCCTCAGGCCTGGCTTCAGGTTCAGCCTTAGCGTCAGGAGAAGCCTCGCGCTTATAGACGGTGGCTTCGGGAATGATGATGTCAGGTTGCCTGGTGAAGGTTAGAAACATAACACAATGCGATAAACGCCGCACAAACAAAAACAAAAGAAACACTTACGCATCCGCAACGGGTGCTGCAACAGACACGCCAGACAAAAGAAGAGTAGAAAGAATGAGAGCGTTGGAAACCTTCATGATTGAAACAAGCGAATGAATTCAAATGAGCGAATCAAGTAAAAACTTTTGTCTATCTTGGCTTGTTTTTTTAAAGAAGGACTGCTTGAAAGCTAAATGGTTTTACAAAAGAAACATTGCGAAGGAAGAAATAGGTCATATATATATACTTGAATAGGCAAAGGAGAGACTTATTTGGAAGTGCTCATCCGCCGTCAATTGCCCGTCATCAAATCTTCACTGCAGTAAGTACCCCCTATTTCTTGACAAAAAGTAAGCTTCTGGGTATTTAGAAATATCATAGCAAAATTATAGCCCGTAATGGACGGCAATGGAGAAACAAGGGCACGGTGGGGAGCAAATGTCTATTTTCCTGTTTGGTATTGCAATGACCCGACCGCCGCATGCAGAGCGGCTTGCGACTGGTTGGTTTTATAGTTTTTACCATGAACGGCCTGCAATGAAGCTTGTCCCCACGCCGCCCCCTTAATTCAAAATGGGAATAAAATATTGCAAGTTTTTGGTATGAGCAGATACATGTCTACCTTTAGAGCTGATACTTGTCGTGGTGCCACTAATTTGTCTGAGATTTTTTAGAAATACATCAAATTAATCTTGAAAGTCCTTTGTCTAGCGCGGCTCAAGGATATCACGCCTTGTCAATTGCAATAGTTCGCAATTATTGAACAGATTGAATGCAGACACTAGTTTGGTCCCAAGAACGGTATAATATGACAGCACACGTGGCGTTAATTTCTGATACAACTTTAAAGATTAAACGTAGTAGAGTAAAAATTAGATCATGTTGAATCTCGTATTATTGGTTATTTCTATAATTCCACAAAACGTTTTTGCATACTTCCTTCAAGTGTATATGAACCACCATATATGACTAAAATGCAAAATTAGAATAGTCTGTTTAGTCAGACGTTGATAGTTTGCAAAAATTCCTCAACTGCGGCAACGGTATCACAAAAATTTTCAAGAATATGCCAGTGTGAGCAGTCCTTCATGATCTTGATTGTCGAATTCGGCAGTTCGGATGCGACTTTTTTGACAACATCTAATGATGGCCACTCATCTTCTTCGCCCGTTATCAACAATACTGGCTGGGTAATATGTTCGTGGCCTATTGGTTCCTGACGAGTGAGTGCATTGCAACCTTTGGCATAGTTGTCCGGATCATTGACCTTTAAAATGCTTTGAATGTATGTGATGGCCACTGGATTCTGGGCCAAAGTTTTCTTCGAAACAGAATATGCAGACATGTTGTTGGCCAATTGTTGTAATCCAGATTGTCTGGCCTGAATTTCCAACTGAGGTGGAATACCGGAAATTTCTTTGGCTAATGGGTAATGCAATGGCGACATCAAAATAATGGCATCTACAAGCTCAGGATGAGTGTTTGCAAACAATTCAGATATTCCACAACCCATGGAATGACCAATCAGCGTGATGTGACCGGTGATGTTTTTGGCCTGAACGAGGGCAAACAAATCGTTTGCGAAACTCTCGATGCTAAGAATCGAGGTGGGAGAAGAACGTGAGCTTCCGAATCCTTCATTATCAACAAGAAGAACACGATAATTTTTAATTATGGAAGTGCGATTTATAAACGTTTCAAAATACTGCGCGGAAGCTCCCAGACCGTGGACGCATATGACAGTCTTTCCGGACGCATGGTTTCCAATGTCTTCCACGTACAAATACTTGCTACCCACTTTTGTCAGCCCGGCAGGAACGTATACTGATTCAGTAGCTAATGAAATTGTGTGATTTTGAGGAATCGGTACAATGCGGTTACTTAATTTGCCTAAACCTGTGACTTCAATATCAACCTGATCACCCGGCTTAAGATATAGTGGCGGAACCAAGCCAATGCCAACTCCAGCCGGCGTGCCCGTGGCAATAACATCACCTGGTTGTAAAGTAATTCCAGTACTCAAAACGTTTATCAAAGTTGGTACGTTAAAAATCAAGTTTTCCGTGCTATCGTCCTGACGAAGCTTGCCATTAACAAATGTTTTGAGACTGAGAAACTCTGGCAAATTAATCTTAGGCACCGCAATTGGTCCCATCGGGCAATACGTGTCCCCTGATTTGCCAATGAAAAACTGCTTATGATCACGTTGTCTCTCGCGGGCAGTGACGTCGTTTACGATCGTGTATCCCCACACGTAATCCAGCGCGCTTTCGACAGCCACGTTCCTGGCCGGCTTCCCAATAATAACCCCGACTTCACCTTCAAAATCTAACGTGCTGGTAAAGTCCGGGTCTAGATAAATCTCTGCACCGGATGGAATGATTGAAGTAAATCGTTTGGTAAACAAAACAGGATCGGACGGCACGTCGACCTTATCGCTTGAATCAAACCCTGATTGGTTGAACTCCCTCGCATGATCGTAATAATTTTTGCCAACAGCCAATACATCTCGAGAAGCAAGTGGAGGCAACAATTTTACATTTGAAAGAGGAAAACTTGATTGACCTTTCTGGGCAATAATGCTGTTAATTGGCGTCGATATAACGTCGTACAATGAGGCAATTGGCGTCCCGGATGCAAATGCCAATGGAGTCACACTTGAATCTTCAAGATCAAGATGGCCAACCTGGTGAGATCCAGCAGCATTGATGTACTGCACAAAATTATGAAATGACATCAATAATCGTAGTTACTGTCACAAAAGGATAAAGTAGCTTTACTGGCCCCCCTTGCCATGCGCCTTCGATAGTGCACATGTCAAATCAGGGGTACGTTGTATAGTAGTAACATTACCGCTGCCTCTTGCGAGAACGGCAGAATAAAAGGTTCTTGCAATCAATCTTGTGTGACGTAAAAGTTCGTATGAACGTAATAGAAAAGATATTTAATTATTAGTAACCCACTTCAACTCTTGCGACACATAGCTTTTCATCTAGCTTTTGCAGCAATCTAAACAAACACATCCATGCCAGAAAAAACAAATAATGTATAAATAGAGGCCAAAAAAAAAAAAAAAATAGAAAGAGAACACCCCTGTTACTTCTGCGCCAAAACAGTGAAGAGAGAAAAAAAAAAGGAATAAAGAAAAACAAACAACCATTCAAATACATGCCATTGCATACCCTGCCAAAAGCCATCCCTGGCTACCGTATGCCATTCGTAATTACAAAACTCACACTATAAAATAAAACCACCATATGTCTCGAAATAAATTAGATTTTTAATCATCTGCTATCTTCAAAAGCTGGAGGAGGTGACCTGCCCAAAAAGTGTGCCGTTTCTGGTGGCCCTGCTTCATCACCTAGATCAGATGTGTAACTTGGTGGTCGATTGGAAGGAGCATGTGGTTCGATGCGGATGTTTCGATGGTACTGTACATTTTGATACGGCCGATAAGTACTAGGTGTATAAAAAGTCGACGAAGTAGCATTTCGAGCTGCCGTATCTGTACCACCCTGAGGCGATACAGCTGACGAAGATGAAGGGGATGCATTACTCGCAGACCCAGATATGTTTGACATATTTATGTTATCAGATGCATCAGAATCATAGTCTTCTGCTTGCGGGAAAGGCGATCGCGTGTTGCGTAATGATCCAGTTGCACCCATGGTACCATAATCATGCGGATGTTGACCAATTTCAAGTAAAACAGAGCCTTGTTCGTTTCCATAGGGAGGCGGAGGAGCCAGGCTTCCCGTTACAGGAGCCAACCCCCATTTCTTCACATTTGCTTCAATGAAAACAAACCCAGCCTTGCCAAAATTTACATGCACCGTGCAAGGTCCGTTTGCTCCAATGGTTGGGAATAAGTTCAACTTCATACCATGAGCAGCGTCATCCAACTTCTTGCCGTTACGGGTATAAAAGACTGTTCCTGTTCGAGGTCTGAATCCAACTCCAATAACATCGCCTTGCTGCAATGGAGGACCATACGGTTGACCTGTGAATGGCTGATTATTGCGTTTTTCGCCAAGTGAATCATACGCAACAGAGAACTTGTGATATCCAGGAAGCCTAAACGTCGGATATGGTTTTGTCGCAAAACCAATTGATAATAAAGTTTGTTCCGGCTTATCATAAATTTTTGCTTCCCAATAATACACGTCATTCTGTTTTGGTACAGGGAGGTTGGTTTGTACGCAGCACTCGCTGTCATAAAATGCAATTTCTGTACGACCTTCCACAAAGCAATTTGCGTTTGGAAAATCAGGATCAAATTCCCAAGCAGAAACACCTTTTTCTTGAATTGCCATAAATTGTGACAGGCTTATATCAGTGGGAATGCTATCTGGAGGGTTGGCTTCTTGGAATGCTATTAAAAGAGACAGGTCAGCACTGGATACAAAAATCGATCGACAGAGTAATACTGAAATTCAGAAAAAATCTTAAAAACCAAAAAAAAAAAAAAAAAGCTTACCTCGAGCTTGAAAATACGATGTTTGTGCAAGATCATCCATGTTTTGAAGACCTTCTTCCTCTTCACGAAGAAACGCCTGCTCGTCATCATATTCTCCAGGACGTCCCCGGTGCAAAAGAATACGACCTTGCCGGGTATAGAAAAGAAAATATATAATGGAAAACAATGCGGTGAGTACAACGATGGATCCGAATGTCGACACAAGACCGACAAGGAGGGGCACGCTGATTCCGTCATCAAGCGGGCCATTAATATCACTGTTGCCATTGTGATTGCCCCCATTCCGACCACCATCATTGATCGGAACCGTACCGTTGTTGATATCCATGGCGGTCACGGTGGAGTAAATCGTGAGCACGGTTAACGGAGGCCAGAAAATGAAGTATATGCAAAAGCGCGATAAGAGTCTGGTTGGGTTGGAAGGCACACAACGTACACAACGCCGGGTTGACATACACCAGAAAACTCAAACAAGCGTGCAGACCCCAGACAGACGGAGCACAATGAAAATTTGTCACTGAAAAAAAAAAAAAAAAAAAAAAAGAAAATTAGTGGTTTGCTCGTAAGACTCTTGTGGACTTTCGGCAAAAGGCTGCTCAACGGCCAATATGTGAACGGAAATCCGCCGAAGGTGCGTCCCAGCAAGTCCTGGGAGTGTGACCTTACATTGCACGTGACATGGCATATTATTTTATTTTCTATCCGTTGTATTTGTGTTCGCCGCTCATTGGGCTAGGGCAAGCTTTTCAGGTAAAACAATTAACGTATACGACACATTCAAATGAAGTATATATATAACTAACAATTTACACATTTAGTTTGCTTTATTTACGTTGTATGGATTG